>NC_060175.1:24332354-24402354 GCF_021184085.1 Oncorhynchus gorbuscha | reverse complement strand
TAGGCTCACAGACACACACAACCTGATGTAGGCTCACAGACACACACAACCTGATGTAGGCTCACAGACACACACAACCTGATGTAGGCTCACAGACACACAACCTGATGTAGGCTCACAGACACACACAACCTCATGTAGGCTCACAGACACACACAACCTGATGTAGGCTCACAGACACACACAACCTGATGTAGGCTCACAGACACACACAACCTGTTGTAGTCTCACAGATACACACAACCTGATGTAGGCTCACAGACACACACAACTAAAAAGTAAAGTACAGCATTCCATACATGACACTGCTATAATGTAGGACAATGTCATTGATGCTTTGTCTTCAGTAGGGCAAACATGTTTCCACCTGCTGGACAGATTGGAAAATACTTAAACAAACTCACTGGATGATGAATAAAAAATATTCTTAAAATGAGTTAACACGATTACATCAGGGCCCATATTCATAAGAAGTAGGATTGCTGATCTAGGATCAGGTCCACCCTGTTAACCATTATGATTTAAAGGCTAAACTGATGCTAGAGGAGCACTCAGAGATGCTTCATGAATACTGGGCCTGAACACAAAGTACACATTTGTCAAATACTCACATGAATAAATGTACACAGTACTGCACAGTGGACCACATGAACAATAGTCAGATACATTTCCTCTCTCTCCCAGGTTGTTGAAGGACTCTCTGCAGGACAGTCAGTTCAGTGGGAGGTACCAGCACCTGTTAGCAGGCCTGCTGTGCTGTGTGGGTCGGGGTCTCCGAGAGGAGTTTGACAGGCAGTGCTGGCTGGTCACCATCCTGGCTAAAGTAGCCCAACGTGTCCGGGACACCTCTCCCTCCAGCAGACAGGCCATCCTTCGAGAGAGACTGGAGGAGGTCAGGCAGTTCTTCTCAGTCAGTAGCAGCTGCCGTCTCCCCCTTAACCCTGGCATGCTGGTCAAAGCCATCAACATACAGGTACTTGCTTGAGTTAGTGTACGTGCGTGTGTGTGTGTGTTTTTTGCTCCTGTGTGTTTTACTGTGTGTGTGTGTGTGTGTGTGTGTGTGTGTGTGTGTGTGTGTGTGTGTGTGTGTGTGTGTGTGTGTGTGTGTGTGTGTGTGTGTGTGTGTGTGTGTGTGTGTGTGTGTGTGTGTGTGTGTTTTTCCTCCCGTCTATGTGTGAGCTCATGTCTGTGTGTGAGCTCATGTCTGTGTGTGATCTCATGTCTGTGTGTGATCTCATGTCTGTGTGTGATCTCATGTCTGTGTGTGATCTCATGTCTGTGTGTGAGCTCATGTCTGTGTGTGAGCTCATGTCTGTGTGTGAGCTCATGTCTGTGTGTGAGCTCATGTCTGTGTGTGAGCTCATGTCTGTGTGTGAGCTCATGTCTGTGTGTGAGCTCATGTCTGTGTGTGAGCTCATGTCTGTGTGTGATCTCATGTCTGTGTGTGATCTCATGTCTGTGTGTGATCTCATGTCTGTGTGTGATCTCATGTCTGTGTGTGATCTCTGTCTGTGTGTGATCTCTGTCTGTGTGTGATCTCATGTCTGTGTGTGATCTCATGTCTGTGTGTGATCTCATGTCTGTGTGTGATCTCTGTCTCCAGTTGTGTTCCTACTTCAACTCCAACGCCGTGCCCCTCAAACTGTCCTTCCAGAACCTGGATCCTCTGGGAGACAACATCAATGTCATCTTCAAAGTAAACATTTCAAACACCACTGAATCAGAGAGCCACTTAAGACTAATGAGATGCAGCCACTGTTGTGCACATTTAACTCTACTGAATCAACAAACCACTTAAATGTGCCTTTCTGAACCCTTGTTGACCTTCGACCTCTGTGACCGCTGTATCTTCTGACCTCTGCTCTCAAGTCAGGTGACGACCTGCGCCAGGACATGCTGACGCTGCAGATCATCCGCACCATGAACAAAATCTGGATTCAGGAGGGGCTAGACATGAGGATGGTCATCTTCAGATGTTTTTCTACCGGACGAGGCAGAGGTAAGGAGGGAGGGGGAGAGAGCGAGAGGTTCCTGTTTTGATTGATTTAATAAAGTGAGTTAGGTCTGCTCTATACCAAATTAGCATACCCCCTGAGTCTCTTCCCTGTTTTACTAGTGGTAGTTGGGTGGATGGGACTACCAGCGCTCTGTGGGTCCATCTCCTCTTTACCATGTTTCTTGTAGGCTGACAATGTCTATAAGATGACAATGTGTGTTTTTCTGATTTCTTTGGGGAAAGTAGAAGAAGCTTTTTCAGGCACTCCATTGAGTGCTGTGGCCTGCCTTTCCTGCTGTGCTCTAATGTCATTTTTGCCTGTGTGTAGTATTATCAAATCAAATGTTATTTGTCACATGTGTCAAATACAACAAGTGTAGACTTCACCGTGAAATGTTTACTTACAAGCCCTTAACCAACAGTGTAGACTTCACCGTGAAATGTTTACTTACAAGCCCTTAACCAACAGTGTAGACTTCACCGTGAAATGTTTACTTACAAGCCCTTAACCAACAGTGTAGACTTCACTGTGAAATGTTTACTTACAAGCCCTTAACCAACAGTGTAGACTTCACTGTGAAATGTTTACTTACAAGCCCTTAACCAACAGTGTAGACTTCACTGTGAAATGTTTACTTACAAGCCCTTAACCAACAGTGTAGACTTCACCGTGAAATGTTTACTTACAAGCCCTTAACCAACAGTGTAGACTTCACCGTGAAATGTTTACTTACAAGCCCTTAACCAACAGTGTAGACTTCACCGTGAAATGTTTACTTACAAGCCCTTAACCAACAGTGTAGACTTCACTGTGAAATGTTTACTTACAAGCCCTTAACCAACAGTGTAGACTTCACTGTGAAATGTTTACTTACAAGCCCTTAACCAACAGTGTAGACTTCACCGTGAAATGTTTACTTACAAGCCCTTAACCAACAGTGTAGACTTCACCGTGAAATGTTTACCTACAAGCCCTTAACCAACAGTGTAGACTTCACTGTGAAATGTTTACTTACAAGCCCTTAACCAACAGTGTAGACTTCACTGTGAAATGTTTACTTACAAGCCCTTAACCAACAGTGTAGACTTCACTGTGAAATGTTTACTTACAAGCCCTTAACCAACAGTGTAGACTTCACTGTGAAATGTTTACTTACAAGCCCTTAACCAACAGTGTAGACTTCACCGTGAAATGTTTACTTACAAGCCCTTAACCAACAGTGTAGACTTCACTGTGAAATGTTTACTTACAAGCCCTTAACCAACAGTGTAGACTTCACTGTGAAATGTTTACTTACAAGCCCTTAACCAACAGTGTAGACTTCACCGTGAAATGTTTACTTACAAGCCCTTAACCAACAGTGTAGACTTCACCGTGAAATGTTTACCTACAAGCCCTTAACCAACAGTGTAGACTTCACTGTGAAATGTTTACTTACAAGCCCTTAACCAACAGTGTAGACTTCACTGTGAAATGTTTACTTACAAGCCCTTAACCAACAGTGTAGACTTCACTGTGAAATGTTTACTTACAAGCCCTTAACCAACAGTGTAGACTTCACTGTGAAATGTTTACTTACAAGCCCTTAACCAACAGTGTAGACTTCACTGTGAAATGTTTACTTACAAGCCCTTAACCAACAGTGTAGACTTCACCGTGAAATGTTTACTTACAAGCCCTTAACCAACAGTGTAGACTTCACTGTGAAATGTTTTCTTACAAGCCCTTAACCAACAGTGCAGTTCAATAAGAAAATATTTACAATTTAGACTCAAATTAAAAAGTAGCACAATAAGAATAACGAGGCTAAATTACAGGGGCACCGGTACCAAGTCAGTGTGTGGGGTACAGGCTAGTTGAGGTAATCTGTATGTAGGTGGGGGCGAATTGACTATGCATAATAGGTAACAAACAAACAGCGAGTGTACAAAAGGGAGGGGGGGGGTCAATATTACATTTTTCAGTGGCGATTTTATTAATTGTTCAGCAATCTTATGGCTTGGTGGTAGAAGTTGGTGAGGAGCCTTTTGGTCCTAGACTTGGCGCTCCGGTACAGCTTGCCGTGCGGTAGCAGAGAAAACAGTCGATAACTTGGGTGACTGGAGTCTCTGATAATTTTATGGGCTTTCCTCTGACACCGCCTATTATATACAGTTGAAGTCAGAAGTTTATATACACCTTAGCCAAATACATTTATACATTTATATTAATAAATTTATTCACAATTCCTGACATTTTAATCAGACTAAAAATTCCCTGTCTTAGGTCAGTTATGATCACCACTTTTATTTTAAGAATGTGAAATGTCAGAATAATAATAGAGAAAATGATTTATTTCAGCTTTAATTTCTTTCATCACATTCCCAGTGGATCAGAAGTTTACATACACTCAATTAGTATTTGGTAGCATTGACTTTACATTGTTTAATTTGGGTCAAACGTTTCGGGTAGCCTTCCACAAGCTTCCCACAATAAGTTGGGTGAATTTTGGCCCATTCCTCCTGAGCTGGTGTAACTGAGTCAGGTTTATAGGCCTCCTTGCTCGCACAAGCTTTTTAAGTTCTGCCCACACATTTTCTATAGGACTGAGGTCAGGGCTTTGTGATGGCCACTCCAATACCTTGACTTTGTTGTCCTTAAGCCACTTTGCCACAACTTTGGAGGTATGTTTGGAGTCATTGTCCATGTGGAAGAACCATTTGCGACTAAGCTTTTACTTCCTGACTGATGTCTTGATGTTGCTTCAATATATCCACGTAATTTTCCTTTCTCATGAAGCCATCTATTTTGTGAAGTGCACCAGTCCCTCCTGCAGCAAAGTACCCCCACAACATGATGCTGCCACCCCTGCGCTTCATGGTTGGGATGGTGTTCTTCGGCTTGCAAGCCTCCCCCTTTTCCTCTTAACATAACGATGGTCATTATGGCAAAACAGTTCTGTTTTTGTTTCATCAGACCAGAGGACATTTCTCCAAAAAGTACAATATTTGTCCCCATGTGCAGTTCAAACCATAGTCTGGCTTTTTTATGGTGTTTTGGAAGAGTGGCTTCTTCCTTGCTGAGGGGCCTTTCAGGTTATGTCGGTATAGGACTCATTTTACTGTGGATATAGACACTTTTGTACCTGTTTCCTCCAGCATCTTCACAAGGTCCTTTGCTGTTGTTCTGGGATTGATTTCCACGTTTCGCACCAAGGTACGTTCATCTCTAGGAGACAGAACGTGTCTCCTTCCTGAGCGGTATGATGGCTGCGTGGTCCCATGGTCTTTATACTTTCGTACTATTGTTTGTACAGATGAACGTGGTACCTTCAGGCATTTTGAAATTGCTCCCAAGGATGTACCAGACTTGTGGAGGTCAACAATTTTTTTCTGAGGTCTTGGCTGATTTCTTTTGATTTTCCCATTATGTCAAGCAAAGAGGCACTGAGTTTGAAGCTAGGCCTTGAAATACATCAATAGGTACATCTCCAATTGACTCAAATTATGTCAATTAGCCTATCAGAAGCTTCTAAAGCCATGACATACTTTTCTGGAATTTTCCAAGCTGTTTAAAGGCACAGTCAACTTAGTGTATGTAAACTTCTGACCCACTGGAAGTGTGATACAGTGAAATAATCTGTTGAAAAATTGTTGAAAAAATGACTTGTGTCATGCACAAAGTAGATGTCCTCACTGACTTGCCAAAACTATAGTTTGTTAACAAGACATTTGTGGAGTGATTGAAAAAAATGTTTTATGTGGTGTATGTCTCTCTCTCCTCTCTTTCTCCTCTCTCGCTCTCCTCCCTCTCTCTTTCTCATCTCTCTCACTCACTCTCAGGTATGGTGGAGATGATTCCCCAGGCTGAGACTCTGAGGAAGATCCAGGGGGAACATGGAGTGACTGGTTCCTTTAAGGACCGCCCCCTGGCTGACTGGCTACAGAAACACAACCCCACAGAGGACGAGTATGAGAAGGTACAGTCAGACACATGTGCACGCATGCACAAACTATCACTCACTCAAGCACACACACCCACTCGCCCACTCTCTCAACCTCACACCAACACTCTCTCGTCGTACATACGTTGACCTGTAACCTCTGACCCTGTGCTGTGTCCTGCTAGGCTGTGGAGAACTTTATCTACTCTTGCGCAGGCTGCTGCGTGGCCACCTACATCCTGGGTATCTGTGACCGTCACAACGACAATATCATGCTAAAGACCAGCGGTCACATGTTCCACATCGACTTTGGCAAGTTTTTAGGACACGCCCAGATGTTTGGCAACATCAAACGGTGAGCCCGGGAGGGCGCTGTGAAATGTATACCCAACTTCAATTTCAAATCTCGATGTAGTCCCTATTGCGAGGACAGAGGAACGCAACTTTTACCACTGTCTTTGTTTTTGGTTTAGTCTTTTTCTGATTGGCAGGCAGACCGATGGTTCTGTTCCTGTTGGTAGAGACCAATGGCCCTGTGTTCTGATTGGTATTTATCTGTGTGTATTTGTGATTGGCAGGGACCGTGCTCCATTTGTGTTCACCTCTGACATGGCCTATGTCATCAACGGAGGAGACAAACCTTCCAGTCGTTTCCATGACTTTGTTGACCTGTGCTGTGAGGCCTACAACCTCATCCGCAAACACACACACCTCTTCCTCAACCTACTGGGACTGGTACGTACACATACACACGTGTGTGTGAGTGTGTGTGTGCGTGTGTGTGTACGAACGCACACACACTGATGTCTTCCTTTGTGTCCTGTATAGATGTTGTCGTGTGGCATTCCTGAGCTGTCAGACCTGGATGATCTGAAGTATGTCTACGATGCCTTGAGACCTCACGAGTCTGAGGCTGACGCTACAATGTACTTCACCAGGTACACGCACACAGTATATTCTATATACATTTTATTTAACTTGGCATGTCAGTTAAGAACATATTCTTATTTATAATGACAGCCTAGGAACAGTGGGTTAACTGCCTTGTTCAGCTGCAAAACGACAGACTTTTACCTTGTCAGCTCTGGGATTCAATCTAGCAACCTTTTGGTTACTGGCCCAACGCTCTAACCACTAGGCTACCCACTGCCCCTATATAGACTTACAGTATAAACCATACAGGCATAGACTGTGTGGTCTCTTGTCTGACTCCTCTCGCTTTCTCTCTCTTTGTCCCTCCTCTCTCTGTCCCTCTCTAGGTTGATAGAGTCCAGTCTGGGCAGTGTTGCAACTAAATTGAACTTCTTCATCCATAACTTGGCCCAGATGAAGTTTGCCTCATCCGAGGAGCATCCTGTCCTCTCCTTTGCTCCTCGGGTTTACACCCTCAAGACTGATGGACTCATCCGCAACCTCTTTGTCTGCCGACACATACGAACGTACAGCTCCAGCAAGGGACACGTACGTCTACATGTACACCTACAGGCCTCGTAAATTAAACCTATGTGTAAATCTACAGTTGCATGTTCATATAGGCCCAGCAAGGGATATGTCCACTAGACTACATACGCACATACAGCCCCAGCAAATGATTCAAGAATACGTAAGGCCACAGTCACACAATATACTACGTATACACATACAGCCCCAGCAAATGATTCAAGAATACGTAAGGCCACAGTCACACAATATACTACGTATACACACACAGCCCCAGAAAATGAATGCTATGTAAGTCTACAGTTAGCTACACACACATGCACCTACACTTTAGTATAAGCCCAGCAACAAATACAAAAGACAAACTGTCTCTCCCTAACCCACAGCCTTCGTAAAGGATGTATCACGTAAGGCTGGTGTCATGTAAGATCAACTGTATAGTGTGTGTGTCTCTCCCCACAGGCATTTGTGGTGAAGGTGGAGCGAGAGGGCCAGCAGGGGTCAGTGTTGGTCCAGAGGAGCTTTGAGGAGTTCTATGAACTACACAGTAAACTACGCCTCGTCTTCCCCTCATCCAAACTACCCAGGTAACACACACACACACACACACACACTGATCATTTACAGAACATCACCCTTCTCTTGAAACAACAACAGTAACTACAACTAGTAATAGAGGAATAGTAATATTAGTGATAATCATTTGAGACTAAATAACTGTAGGAAAATGTGTCTGGACCTTGTAAACTGCAGTGAATAAACCCATAACTGATCCAAATGGTTTTTCCAATCAGGCAGGCTAGATGGAGTTGTTTCTAAATGAACGTACATTCTATGGTAGAAAATGGCAAGATTATGTTTTAATACTGTTTATGCATCGAATAAGATTTCTCAGTACTGTCTCATCTGTGTCTGTGGGACTGAGTTGGGCCTCTGGGGCTTGGTGCTGGGGGCTTGGCGCTAGCAATTGATTTATGATGGCTTGAATTGTCTGAACCCGTATCTGTGTTAGAGACCCCATGTATGGTCTTGTTACCACCTTATTATAAGCAGTGGAATGTGTTGATCAGTTGATTGACAGGTGTAGGACTGTGGAATGATCAACTATAACATTTCCTCTTGTGTGGATGCTCACCAGTGTTTTATACTTATGTAGCCTATAGTTTATCATTACAATTATGATTATAGTTATTGGCTTGGTGTATGGCCCGGGCCTTAATAATGTTTCTTGTCAGAGTTATCACAACAGAACTAGCCTACCAGTAGGACTAGTGAACGATAGCGAACTTAAATGAAATCAAATTACACTTTACTTTTATATTATTTTTTTATACTCTTTTATACTCTCTGGGCTCGGCAGGCGAAGGTCGAGTCATGGGTCTTCCTGAAACATGACCCGCCCAACCGCGCTTGCTTAACCCGGAAACAGAAAACACTGTTCACCTGACAAACAAGGTCAGCCTACAGGCGCCTGGCCCGCCACAAGGAGTCGCTAGAGCACGATGAGCCAAGTAAAGCTCCTCCAGCCAAGCCCTCCCCTAACCTGGACGATGCTATGGGACTCCTGATCACGGCCGGTTGTGATACAGCCCGAGAAGGAACCAGGATCTGTAGTGCCTTAGACCTCTGCACCACCCGGGAGCCCCTCTTGTATTTTTTTTACATTTACTGATAGCCAGGGCACCTCCAACACTCAGAAATCATTTACAAATGAAGCATGTGTGTTTAGTAAATCAGCTTCATCAGAGGAAGTAGGGATGACCAGGGATGTTTTCTTGATAAGTTTGTAACTTTGACCATTTTCCTGTACAGGTAAGCATTCAAAAAAGTACTTTTGGGTGTTAGGGAAAATTTATGGAGTAAAAAGTACATTATTATTTTCTTTAGCAATGCAGTGAAGTAAAAGTTTGAAAAAGATAAATAGTTGAGTAAAGTACAGATACCCCAAAAATGACTTAAGTAGTACTTTAAAGTATTTTACTTACTTTACACCACTGCCTTTGATGCCCCCCCCAGTTTCCCCAGCCGGTTTTTGATTGGGCGGTCTCGAGGAGAGGCGATGGCTGATAGGAGGAAAGACGAGCTCAACGGATACGTCTGGCATCTGGTGCACGCTGCGCTCGAGGTCGCCCAGGTAACCAGTCACCTCCGACCTTTGGTTCAGGCACTCAGTGACCCCTGTTGTGTGTCTGCCATTCTATTTAAATGTCAATTTAAAGCACTGTGCTATCACTATATTCACTAGACCAGTGGTTCTCAAACCTCTTGGTTCAGGTGTTGACTCTGTTCAATCAGGTGTGCTAACTCTGGAATAGATCAAATACATGGAATGACTGGGTGTCCCAGAGTACAGGTTTGAAAACCACTAGACTGACCATGAATGTCATCCTAATTCTATATTAACAGTTCATTTTTAATGCAAATGACTATAGTTGAAATCTGAAGTTTACATACACTCTGCTTGGAGTCATTAAAACTTGTTTTTCAACCACTCTACAAACTTCTTGTTAACACACTATAGTTTTGGCAAGTCAGTTAGGACATCTACTTTGTGCCTGCAAGTAATTTTTCCAACAATTGTTTACAGTTTATTTCACTTATAACTCACTGTATCACAATTCCAGTGGGTCAGAAGTTTACTAAGTTGACTGTGCCTTTTAAACAGCTTGTAAAATTCCAGAAAATTATGTCATGGCTTTAGAAGCTTCTGATAATTGACATCATGCTAATTGACATCATTTGAGTCAATTGGAGGTGTACCTGTGGATGTATTTCAAGGCCTACCTTCAAACTCAGTGCCTCTTTGCTTGACATCATGGGAAAATCAAAGGAAACCATCCAAGACCTCGGAAAATAAAATGGTAGACGTCCACAAGTCTGGTTCATCGTTGGGAACAATTTCCAAACGCCTGAAGGTACCACGTTCATCTGTACAAACAGAGTACGCAAGTATAAACACAATGGGACCACGCAGCCGTCATACCGCTCAGGAAGGAGACGCATTCTGTCTCCTAGAGATGAATGTACCTTGTTGTGAAAAGTACAAATCAATCCCAGAACAACAGCAAAGGACCTTGTGAAGATGCTGGAGGAAACGGGTACAAAAGTATCTATATCCAGTAAAAGGAGTCCTATATCAACATAACCTGAAAGGCCGCTCAGCAAGGAAGAAGCCACTGCTCCAAAACCTCCATTAAAAAGCCAGACTACGGTTTGCAACTGCAAATGGGGACAAAGATCATACATTTTGGAGAAATGTCCTCTGGTCTGATGAAACAAAAATAGAACTGTTTGACCATAATGACCATCATTATATTTGGAGGACACGGAGGCTTGCAAGCCGAAGAACACCATCTCAACCTTAAAGCACGGGGGTGGTAGCATCCTGTTGTAGGGGTGCTTGCTGCAGGAGGGACTGTTGCACTTCACAAAATAGATGGCATCATGAGGCAGAAAGAATATGTGGATATATTGAAGCAACATAACGAGACATCAGTCAGGAAGTTGAAGCTTGGTCGCAAATGGGCCTTCCAAATGGACAATGACCCCAAGCATGCTTCCAAAGTTGTGGCAAAATGGCTTAAGGACAACAAAGTCAAGGTACTGGAGTGGCCATTACAAAGCCCTGACCTCAATCCTATAGAAAATGTGTTGGCAGAACTGAAAAAGCATGTGCAAGCAAGGAGGCCTACAAACCTGACTCAATTACCCCAGCTCTGTCATGAAGAATGGGCCAAAATTCACCCAACTTGTTGTGGAAGGCCACCCGAAACGTTTGACCCAAGTTAAACAATTTAAAGGCAATGCTACCAAATACTAACTGAGTGTATGTAAACTTCTGACCCACTGGGAATGTGATGAAAGAAATAAAAGCTGAAATAAATTATTCTGACATTTCACATTCTTAAAATAAAGTGGTGATCCTAACTGGCCTAAAACAGGGAACTTTTCCTAGGATTAAATGTCAGGAATTGTGAAACTGTGCTTAAATATATTTGGCTA
Source organism: Oncorhynchus gorbuscha (assembly GCF_021184085.1). NCBI lineage: Eukaryota > Metazoa > Chordata > Actinopteri > Salmoniformes > Salmonidae > Oncorhynchus > Oncorhynchus gorbuscha. The sequence continues at coordinate 24,390,993 of NC_060175.1, read as the reverse complement.
AGGTGTGTATGTAAACTTTGAATCTGAATTTTGACTATATTATTTATTTAACTGACAGTTTTCTTTATGTGCACGGACACAGGCTCATTAAAGTGGAGGCAGAATGATGTATGTGGAGTCAAGTCTGTACGTGGTTGTGGTTTCACTATGAGTGGAGAGTTTCTTATAATTCAGCCCTTCCTTTTAGAAGAAGCCGCATATCAGTGTTACAGCCTTAGACACACACACACAATCTGGCAGGGCGGGTACTGTAGTCACTTCCCAGAACTTCCCTCTACTGTATCTCTAATAGAACAGTTTGACATCACACACACACACAGCTCAACTTCCATGTCAAATGTAAACACAAGCTAGAACTGCTAGCACTCCCATTTATTTTTTTTCAGTTTGAAAATTGTGCCCACAGTATTGTTGTGAGTTGATGTTCCACCTAGGAATGAATTAGGTCTCGTGGAGGTGTCATATTGTTTTCTGTCATTAACTGAATGTACCTCCTCTCTTCCCCTTTCTTTCTGTCTCCTTTTCTCTGTCTCTCTCTCTGTCTCTCTCTTTCTGTCTCTTTTTCTCTGTCTCTCTGTCTCTGTGTCTATTTTTGTCTCCGTCTTTCTCTGTCTTTCTGTCTCTCTTTATCTCAGTGTGACCTCATCTACACTTTCTTCCATCCTCTGCAAAGAGACGAGAAACCTGGAACAGTGGTGTGAACACACTGCAGAGCAAACCTGCAGGTACACCCGCCCACCCACCCACCTACCCACCCGCCTACCCACCCACACACCCGCCTACCCACCCTCAGTGTGTGATGCATCAGGTGACTCGCTGAGAGGAGATGGTTATCTATTGGAAGCCTGATTTTTAACAAGATGTAATGCACAGCAAATAGCTACAGGGTTAACTTTATCACTTTCTAAAACAAACAGCCACACCAAGCAGAGTCCAGTGTATCGAGACCGTGACACATTCTGTGTCCTTGGCCACCGGAATAGTAGCCTATGTGATAACCAATCATAGACATTTTAAATTTTTAGTCATTTAGCAACTTTCATGAGTTAGGGGTTAGAGGTTAAATGGAACTCCAGCTTTCAATCTGGCTGACTGGCGTTCTAATGAAGATGTATCTACAGCACATAGGTATACAGTCACCTATCTCTGTAGATCCAGCCCTCCTTGCTCCCTGGGCCGTCACACACATAAACACAATACATGTACACACACCTCCTGCCACTATAAACACACACACAAACATACACTCATACTGTATAACCTTATTCAAATTATACATTGAGACAATAATTCTGCTATAATCAGATGTTCTGTCTCTGTTTGTCTTTCTCCCCCACCTGCAGAGATCTGTTGGGCTCCGGTCTCAGGCAAAGTGGTAGGAGAGGTCAAGCTCTCCATCTCCTACAAGAATGACAAGCTCTTTATCATGGTCATGCACATACGAGGCCTGGTGAGTGTGTGTGTGTGTCCTTTCAGCATACTGATGCTAATTGAGAATGTAATGGTGTTGAAGACTTCTACTGTAGACTGTTATTTTAGATATATACTGACTATCGTTCCTCCTGTGTATTTCCTAGCAACCCTTGCAGGAAGGGACAGACCCTGACCCCTATGTCAAGCTGTACCTCCTCCCAGACCCCCAGAAAACCAGCAAGAGGAAGACCAAGGCCGCGCGCCGCACTTGCAACCCCACCTACAATGAGATGGTGAGACCTAGTTGATGTGTGATTGTGTATGTAAATTTGTGTATCTTGACTGTTGTATAAACTCTGTTGTACAACTCTGTGTGTCTTCTCTCTCTCTCTCTCTCTCTCTCTCTCTCTCTCTCTCTCTCTCTCTCTCTCTCTGTAGCTGGTGTATAATTCTGCGTGTCTCCTCTCTCTCTCTCTCTCTCTCTCTCTCTCTCTCTCTCTCTCTCTCTCTGTGTATACATGGTGTATAACTCTGTGTCCTCTCTCTCCTCTCTGTCTCTGTCTCTCTCTGTCTCTCTCTCTCTGTCTCTGGTGTATAATTCTGTGTGTCTTCTCTCTCTCTCTCTGTACATGGTGTATAACTCTGTGTGTCCTCTCTCTCCTCTCTCTGTCTCTCTCTGTCTCTGGTGTATAACTCTGTGTGTGTCTTCTCTCTCTCTCTCTGTACATGGTGTATAACTCTGTGTGTCCTCTCTCTCCTCTCTCTGTCTCTCTCTGTCTCTGGTGTATAACTCTGTGTGTGTCTTCTCTCCCCTGTAGTTGGTATATGACCGTATCCCTCATGGAGACCTGCAGCAGAGGGTTATCCATCTGCGGGTACTCGGGGATGGTGCATTCTGGGAAAACACCCTGCTGGGCGAGGCCTTCATCCCCCTGAAGACTCTGACACCCGGACAGTGCTGGGCAGACTGGCACCAACTGGGCACGCCCAGCACCGACTCCACACACTGAGTGAGAGAGAGGGCGAGAAATTACTCATCAGGTTGGCGTGTGTGTGCACGCACATAGGTCTGCTCAGTTGTGAGAGTTGGTCTGGTTTATTCCCCCAATGGGGGTGTGTGTTGACTCCTATCATGTCCAGTGGGGGTGTGTGTGGACTCCTATCATGTCCAGTGGGGGTGTGTGTGGACTCCTATCATGTCCAGTGGGGGTGTGTGTGGACTCCTATCATGTCCAGTGGGGGTGTGTGTTGACTCCTATCATGTCCAGTGGGGGTGTGTGTTGACTCCTATCATGTCCAGTGGGGGTGTGTGTTGACTCCTATCATGTCCAGTGGGGGTGTGTGTTGACTCCTATCATGTCCAGTGGGGGTGTGTGTTGACTCCTATCATGTCCAGTGGGGGTGTGTGTTGACTCCTATCATGTCCAGTGGGGGTGTGTGTTGACTCCTATCATGTCCAGTGGGGGTGTGTGTGGACTCCTATCATGTCCAGTGGGGGTGTGTGTTGACTCCTATCATGTCCAGTGGGGGTGTGTGTTGACTCCTATCATGCCCAGTGGGGGTGTGTTGACTCCTATCATGCCCAGTGGGGGTGTGTGTGGGTGTCTGTAGACTCACCGACGTTCAATCGTCACTGGACACTGTATCCATGGGACTGTACTATGTGGACCTATTGTTAGCCAGGCTGGCCTCTGACCACCATAAAAAGGGATAACTACGGACCATGTGACCAGGAGGGGAGATTACCAATCTGTATCTCTGGTGACTCTGACAACCAGAATACCTTTCTCTGGTAACAACATGGCCTCCCAAGACCAGATCACGAGGACCTATGGAAGGAAGCAGAAGGCATTGCTACTCATTGATAACAACCAATGGGTTTTGAGAAGGAGTGGAGGAAAGAGGATGCGAGGAGTATTCTCCCATGGACCACATCTTTATTTAGGGCCAACAGATAACCGGCCATCTTTATTTAGGGCCAACAGATAACCGGCCATCTTTATTTAGGGCCAACAGATAACCGGCCGTCTTTATTTAGGGCCAACAGATAACCGGCCATCTTTATTTAGGGCCAACAGATAACCGGCCGTCTTTATTTAGGGCCAACAGATAACCGGCCATCTTTATTTAGGACCAACAGATAACCGGCCATCTTTATTTAGGGCCAACAGATAACCGGCCATCTTTATTTAGGGCCAACAGATAACCGGCCGTCTTTATTTAGGGCCAACAGATAACCGGCCGTCTTTATTTAGGGCCAACAGATAACCGGCCGTCTTTATTTAGGGCCAACAGATAACCGGTCATTTCTGTGTACCACAGATTTATGTAAATTGTGATATGTGAATTATGTGGGTCAGTTTTTCTGATTTGAGAGAGGGAATGAATGCTTTTGTACCCTAACACATTATGGTGTGGGTCTACCCTAACACATTATGGTGTGGATCTACCCTAAACGCATTATGGTGTGGGTCTACCCTAACACATTATGGTGTTGGTCTACCCTAACACATTATGGTGTAGGTCTACCCTAACACATTATGGTGTGGGTCTACCCTAAACACATTATGGTGTGGGTCTACCCTAACACATTATGGTGTGGGTCTACCCTAAACACATTATGGTGTGGGTCTACCCTAACACATTATGGTGTGGGTCTACCCTAACACATTATGGTGTGGGTCTACCCTAAACACATTATGGTGTGGGTCTACCCTAACACATTATGGTGTGGGTCTACCCTAACACATTATGGTGTGGGTCTACCCTAACACATTATGGTGTGGGTCTACCCTAAACACATTATGGTGTGGGTCTACCCTAACACATTATGGTGTGGGTCTACCCTAACACATTATGGTGTTGGTCTACCCTAACACATTATGGTGTGGGTCTACCCTAAACACATTATGGTGTGGGTCTACCCTAAACACATTATGGTGTGGGTCTACCTAACACATTATGGTGTGGGTCTACCCTAACACATTATGGTGTGGGTCTACCCTAACGCATTATGGTGTGGGTCTACCCTAAACACATTATGGTGTGGGTCTACCCTAACACATTATGGTGTGGGTCTACCCTAACACATTATGGTGTGGGTCTACCCTAACACATTATGGTGTGGGTCTACCCTAAACACATTATGGTGTGGGTCTACCCTAACACATTATGGTGTGGGTCTACCTAACACATTATGGTGTGGGTCTACCCTAAACACATTATGGTGTGGGTCTACCCTAAACACATTATGGTGTGGGTCTACCCTAACACATTATTGTGTGGGTCTACCCTAAACACATTATGGTATGGTTCTACCCTAACACATTATGGTGTGGGTCTACCCTAACTAACACATTATGGTGTGGGTCTACCCTAACACATTATGGTGTGGGTCTACCCTAACACATTATGGTGTGGGTCTACTCTAAACACATTATGGTGTGGGTCTACCCTAACACATTATGGTGTGGGTCTACCCTAACACATTATGGTGTGGGTCTACCCTAACACATTATTGGGGCGGTAGCGTAGCCTAGTGGTTAGAGCGTTGGACTAGTAACCGGAAGGTTGCGAGTTCAAACCCCCGAGCTGACAAGGTACAAATCTGTCGTTCTGCCCCTGAACAGGCAGTTAACCCACTGTTCCCAGGCCGTCATTGAAAATAAGAATATGTTCTTAACTGACTTGCCTGGTTAAATAAAGGTAAAATAAAAATAAAATTATGGCGTGGGTCTACCCTAAACACATTATGGTGTGGGTCTACCCTAACACATTACGGTGTGGGTCTACCCTAACACACTATGGTGTGGGTCTACCCTAACACACTATGGTGTGGGTCTACCCTAACCGGGACTATGGTATGGGTCTACCCTAACAAATTATGGTGTGGGTCTACCCTAACACATTATGGTGTGGGTCTACCCTAACACACTATGGTGTGGGTCTATAACACACTATGGTGTGGGTCTACCCTAACACACTATGGTATGGGTCTACCCTAACAAATTATGACCCTAACACATTATGGTGTGGGTCTATTTACTGTGGGTCTACCCTAACACACTATGGTATGGGTCTACCCTAACAAATTATGGTGTGGGTCTACCCTAACACATTATGGTGTGGGTCTACCCTAACGCATTATGGTGTGGGTCTACCCTAACACATTATGGTGTTGGTCTACCCTAACACATTATGGTGTGGGTCTACCCTAAACACATTATGGTGTGGGTCTACCCTAAACACATTATGGTGTGGGTCTACCCTAACACATTATGGTGTGGGTCTACCCTAAACACATTATGGTGTGGGTCTACCCTAACACATTATGGTGTGGGTCTACCCTAACACATTATGGTGTGGGTCTACCCTAAACACATTATGGTGTGGGTCTACCCTAACACATTATGGTGTGGGTCTACCCTAACACATTATGGTGTGGGTCTACCCTAACACATTATGGTGTGGGTCTACCCTAAACACATTATGGTGTGGGTCTACCCTAACACATTATGGTGTGGGTCTACCCTAACACATTATGGTGTTGGTCTACCCTAACACATTATGGTGTGGGTCTACCCTAAACACATTATGGTGTGGGTCTACCCTAAACACATTATGGTGTGGGTCTACCCTAACACATTATGGTGTGGGTCTACCCTAACACATTATGGTGTGGGTCTACCCTAACACATTATGGTGTGGGTCTACCCTAAACACATTATGGTGTGGGTCTACCCTAACACATTATGGTGTGGGTCTACCCTAACACATTATGGTGTGGGTCTACCCTAACACATTATGGTGTGGGTCTACCCTAAACACATTATGGTGTGGGTCTACCCTAACACATTATGGTGTGGGTCTACCCTAACACATTATGGTGTGGGTCTACCCTAAACACATTATGGTGTGGGTCTACCCTAAACACATTATGGTGTGGGTCTACCCTAACACATTATGGTGTGGGTCTACCCTAAACACATTATGGTATGGTTCTACCCTAACACATTATGGTGTGGGTCTACCCTAACACATTATGGTGTGGGTCTACCCTAACACATTATGGTGTGGGTCTACCCTAACACATTATGGTGTGGGTCTACTCTAAACACATTATGGTGTGGGTCTACCCTAACACATTATGGTGTGGGTCTACCCTAACACATTATGGTGTGGGTCTACCCTAACACATTATTGGGGCGGTAGCGTAGCCTAGTGGTTAGAGCGTTGGACTAGTAACCGGAAGGTTGCGAGTTCAAACCCCCGAGCTGACAAGGTACAAATCTGTCGTTCTGCCCCTGAACAGGCAGTTAACCCACTGTTCCCAGGCCGTCATTGAAAATAAGAATATGTTCTTAACTGACTTGCCTGGTTAAATAAAGGTAAAATAAAAATAAAATTATGGTGTGGGTCTACCCTAACACATTATGGTGTGGGTCTACCCTAACACATTATGGTGTGGGTCTACCCTAAACACATTATGGTGTGGGTCTACCCTAAACATATTATGGTGTGGGTCTACCCTAACACATTATGGTGTGGGTCTACCCTAAACACATTATGGTATGGTTCTACCCTAACACATTATGGTGTGGGTCTACCCTAACACATTATGGTGTGGGTCTACCCTAACACATTATGGTGTGGGTCTACCCTAACACATTATGGTGTGGGTCTACTCTAAACACATTATGGTGTGGGTCTACCCTAACACATTATGGTGGGGTCTACCCTAACACATTATGGTGTGGGTCTACCCTAACACATTATTGGGGCGGGCGTAGCCTAGTGGTTAGAGCGTTGGACTAGTAACCGGAAGGTTGCGAGTTCAAACCCCCGAGCTGACAAGGTACAAATCTGTCGTTCTGCCCCTGAACAGGCAGTTAACCCACTGTTCCCAGGCCGTCATTGAAAATAAGAATATGTTCTTAACTGACTTGCCTGGTTAAATAAAGGTAAAATAAAAATAAAATTATGGCGTGGGTCTACCCTAAACACATTATGGTGTGGGTCTACCCTAACACATTACGGTGTGGGTCTACCCTAACACACTATGGTGTGGGTCTACCCTAACACACTATGGTGTGGGTCTACCCTAACACACTATGGTATGGGTCTACCCTAACAAATTATGGTGTGGGTCTACCCTAACACATTATGGTGTGGGTCTACCCTAACACACTATGGTGTGGGTCTACCCTAACACACTATGGTGTGGGTCTACCCTAACACACTATGGTATGGGTCTACCCTAACAAATTATGGTGTGGGTCTACCCTAACACATTATGGTGTGGGTCTACCCTAACACATTACGGTGTGGGTCTACCCTAACACACTATGGTATGGGTCTACCCTAACAAATTATGGTGTGGGTCTACCCTAACACATTATGGTGTGGGTCTACCCTAACGCATTATGGTGTGGGTCTACCCTAACACATTATGGTGTTGGTCTACCCTAACACATTATGGTGTGGGTCTACCCTAAACACATTATGGTGTGGGTCTACCCTAAACACATTATGGTGTGGGTCTACCCTAACACATTATGGTGTGGGTCTACCCTAAACACATTATGGTGTGGGTCTACCCTAACACATTATGGTGTGGGTCTACCCTAACACATTATGGTGTGGGTCTACCCTAAACACATTATGGTGTGGGTCTACCCTAACACATTATGGTGTGGGTCTACCCTAACACATTATGGTGTGGGTCTACCCTAACACATTATGGTGTGGGTCTACCCTAAACACATTATGGTGTGGGTCTACCCTAACACATTATGGTGTGGGTCTACCCTAACACATTATGGTGTTGGTCTACCCTAACACATTATGGTGTGGGTCTACCCTAAACACATTATGGTGTGGGTCTACCCTAAACACATTATGGTGTGGGTCTACCCTAACACATTATGGTGTGGGTCTACCCTAAACACATTATGGTGTGGGTCTACCCTAACACATTATGGTGTGGGTCTACCCTAAACACATTATGGTGTGGGTCTACCAACACATTATGGTGTGGGTCTACCAACACATTATGGTGTGGGTCTACCCTAACACATTATGGTGTGGGTCTACCCTAAACACATTATGGTGTGGGTCTACCCTAACACATTATGGTGTGGGTCTACCCTAACACATTATGGTGTGGGTCTACCCTAAACACATTATGGTGTGGGTCTACCCTAAACACATTATGGTGTGGGTCTACCCTAACACATTATGGTGTGGGTCTACCCTAAACACATTATGGTATGGTTCTACCCTAACACATTATGGTGTGGGTCTACCCTAACACATTATGGTGTGGGTCTACCCTAACACATTATGGTGTGGGTCTACCCTAACACATTATGGTGTGGGTCTACTCTAAACACATTATGGTGTGGGTCTACCCTAACACATTATGGTGTGGGTCTACCCTAACACATTATGGTGTGGGTCTACCCTAACACATTATTGGGGCGGTAGCGTAGCCTGTGGTTAGAGCGTTGGACTAGTAACCGGAAGGTTGCGAGTTCAAACCCCCGAGCTGACAAGGTACAAATCTGTCGTTCTGCCCCTGAACAGGCAGTTAACCCACTGTTCCCAGGCCGTCATTGAAAATAAGAATATGTTCTTAACTGACTTGCCTGGTTAAATAAAGGTAAAATAAAAATAAAATTATGGTGTGGGTCTACCCTAACACATTATGGTGTGGGTCTACCCTAACACATTATGGTGTGGGTCTACCCTAAACACATTATGGTGTGGGTCTACCCTAAACATATTATGGTGTGGGTCTACCCTAACACATTATGGTGTGGGTCTACCCTAAACACATTATGGTATGGTTCTACCCTAACACATTATGGTGTGGGTCTACCCTAACACATTATGGTGTGGGTCTACCCTAACACATTATGGTGTGGGTCTACCCTAACACATTATGGTGTGGGTCTACTCTAAACACATTATGGTGTGGGTCTACCCTAACACATTATGGTGTGGGTCTACCCTAACACATTATGGTGTGGGTCTACCCTAACACATTATTGGGGCGGTAGCGTAGCCTAGTGGTTAGAGCGTTGGACTAGTAACCGGAAGGTTGCGAGTTCAAACCCCCGAGCTGACAAGGTACAAATCTGTCGTTCTGCCCCTGAACAGGCAGTTAACCCACTGTTCCCAGGCCGTCATTGAAAATAAGAATATGTTCTTAACTGACTTGCCTGGTTAAATAAAGGTAAAATAAAAATAAAATTATGGTGTGGGTCTACCCTAAACACATTATGGTGTGGGTCTACCCTAACACATTACGGTGTGGGTCTACCCTAACACACTATGGTGTGGGTCTACCCTAACACACTATGGTGTGGGTCTACCCTAACACACTATGGTATGGGTCTACCCTAACAAATTATGGTGTGGGTCTACCCTAACACATTATGGTGTGGGTCTACCCTAACACATTATGGTGTGGGTCTACCCTAACATTTACATTTACATTTAAGTCATTTAGCAGACGCTCTTATCCAGAGCGACTTACAAATTGGTGCATTCACCTTATGATATCCAGTGGAACAGTCACTTTACAATAGTGCATCTAAATCTTTTAAGGGGGGTGAGAAGGATTACTTTATCCTATCCTAGGTATTCCTTAAAGAGGTGGGGTTTCAGGTGTCTCCGGAAGGTGGTGATTGACTCCGCTGTCCTGGCGTCGTGAGGGAGTTTGTTCCACCATTGGGGGGCCAGAGCAGCGAACAGTTTTGACTGTGCTGAGCGGGAACTGTACTTCCTCAGTGGTAGGGAGGCGAGCAGGCCAGAGGTGGATGAACGCAGTGCCCTTGTTTGGGTGTAGGGCCTGATCAGAGCCTGGAGGTACTGAGGTGCCGTTCCCCTCACAGCTCCGTAGGCAAGCACCATGGTCTTGTAGCGGATGCAAGCTTCAACTGGAAGCCAGTGGAGAGAGTGGAGGAGCGGGGTGACGTGAGAGAACTTGGGAAGGTTGAACACCAGATGGGCTGCGGCGTTCTGGATGAGTTGTAGGGGTTTAATGGCACAGGCAGGGAGCCCAGCCAACAGCGAGTTGCAGTAATCCAGGCGGGAGATGACAAGTGCCTGGATTAGGACCTGCGCCGCTTCCTGTGTGAGGCAGGGTCGTACTCTGCGGATGTTGTAGACTGTAGAGCATGAACCTACAGGAACGGGCCACCGCCTTGATGTTAGTTGAGAACGACAGGGTGTTGTCCAGGATCACGCCAAGGTTCTTAGCGCTCTGGGAGGAGGACACAATGGAGTTGTCAACCGTGATGGAGAGATCATGGAACGGGCAGTCCTTCCCCGGGAGGAAGAGCAGCTCCGTCTTGCCGAGGTTCAGCTTGAGGTGGTGATCCGTCATCCACACTGATATGTCTGCCAGACATGCAGAGATGCGATTCGCCACCTGGTCATCAGAAGGGGGAAGGGAGAAGATTAATTGTGTGTCGTCTGCATAGCAATGATAGGAGAGACCAGCAGTTATCACTATTAAACCTGTTACCGCAATACAAGCCGTCTTCACGATAAAACCTGTTACCGCGATACAAGCAGTTACCGCAATAAAACCTGTTACCGCGATACAAGCAGTTATCACTATAAAACCTGTTACCGCGATACAAGCAGTCTTCACGATAACACCTGTTATTACAATATCACCAGCTACAGAAGTCCATTACGTTCCCCTCCCCCCACTCTACCTGCGGACAGGTGGGCTCTCTGGGGTGATGTAACGCAGGGCCTCCTCGTCCTGTCTCTGGATACGGGAGTTGGGAACCCAGGTGAGGATCAGAGTGGTTCCCAGGCTCTCATCCTTCTCCATGTGCACACACAGGTACCCTGGGTGGTGTTCGGTATACACTATGGTATGGTTCTACCCTAACACATTATGGTGTGGGTCTACCCTAAACACATTATGGTGTGGGTCTACCCTAAACACATTATGGTGTGGGTCTACCCTAAACACATTATGGTGTGGGTCTACCCTAACACATTATGGTGTGGTTCTACCCTAACACATTATGGTGTGGGTCTACCCTAACACATTATGGTGTGGGTCTACCCTAAACACATTATGGTATGGTTCTACCCTAACACATTATGGTGTGGGTCTACCCTAACACATTATGGTGTGGGTCTACCCTAACACATTATGGTGTGGGTCTACCCTAACACATTATGGTGTGGGTCTACTCTAACACATTAAATACTATTTTTAGTCCACTCACTCAGTGACTGTAGCGACTCTACTGTAGAACTTGTAGGACTGGGCGCTGTGTGTTTGTGTCTTCCATTGTTTAGTAGCTGTTGTTATCCAAGCTGTACCTATGCTTAATTTGCCTATTTGATCATCGCTATTTGCATTTCAAATGTCTTTCAAATGTCTATTTTTTGCTTTTATCAATGCCTTCACAAATATATTTTGAATTAGTGCTTCTACATAACACATACGTGGATGTTGGGAAAATCTAACTGTTTGCTGGGGACAGAGATGTACTGTATATCACAAAGAAAATGCTCTTTCAAACACAAACTGAAGCACCATTTAACTGCACCATTCAACTGCACCATTCGACTGAATCCAGTGGACATATTGCACTTGGATTTATTTCTCATGCATTTTTCACTTACATTGGACTTTCATGTTGTTTCAAACTACAAAGGGATCCTGCCTATATATTATCCAGTACTGTAGCTATAATAGAAAACACAACAGCACACTGACAGGATAAGTGCAAACCAAGGATTGTGTGTGTGATTTTATACATACCAGGAAAACAAACCTCTACTACATGTACCAACTACATGTACCTACAGCAGCATTGCTCTACTCATTTGTATCTTGTCTTTGGGAAGTTCTGGGGTGTTGCACTGCAGTCTTTTTTTGGAAGTGATTTCTCATTTTCTTCTGTAAGAGGCTTACACACTGGCCCTGTTTCACTCTGGCAGACAGACACTGTGACCTCTATGAATGTAAAAAGTCCATTTTCATTGTAAAATGCTTGTGGGCAGTGTACTATATCCACAATGTTTTAATTCACAGGTGAGAGGGAAAGGTCAAGATTAGCTCATGAATTAGGCCTAGGAGTTTTGACCTGACCAAGAAATGACCTGACCATGAACAATTGCCAATACCTAGGACCAGATTTATTCCTGGTCAAAGTGACTTGGTCTGGGAAAAAAAAAAAACTTCTGGTCATATATGGCTGTGAATGAAGTTTCTCAAATGGGGCAGTTATTGGTAAGATATCATAACATCTTGGTGTCTGATGTTTTCAGATCACAATACAAGTAGAGACAGGCTAATACAGGTTAAGGCTGGCTTTCACAGGTGCTGAAATGTAAGACGTCAAATGGAATATTTCGATACTATTTGGTTTGCTTCTTTGACATCACATATCGTTCAACATACTCTGCCTAGGAGGTACTGACCAGTTCACCAGCCATGTACAGTTATTCATTCATTTATGTCTGATTTAGCACATGAAGAATTGATATCTCTGAAGATGTTTATTTGCCAGTTCATTCATGATTCATAAAGAGCACAGTTTTAGAAACAGGGATAGGTAGTCTGAACAGGTGTGTGTTGAATGACTAGAGGTTAGCCTCCCTGGGGCTAAAGAGCAGTAATCAAACCACACTGGTATGCCTAACCCGGAACAACCAGTTTAACCACTGAACTCATTCAGAAACAACACTTTATTTGACTGCCTATTGAATGTGTCTGGTGGATATCTGCTTCTTTCTGAACTTGAACAACATTTCCTCTGAGTTTCACAGCAGTCTGGATGGCTGCACTGTAGCTTTAGGCTCTGCAGTGTGAAGTTACAAGGAACACTATATGATTGAAAGATGACTTTCTCCATGTTGAGAGTGTAGGTGTTTGTTGTGTGCTATAAAGCTGATGACAGACATAGAAGTGAAAGTGTCTGATTTATTTTGTGTGTGTCAGTTGTACCACTTTGGGGGAAAGGAGGCTTCCTCCTTGTCTCCTCTCCTTTCTGGTCTTGATACTGTAGCTAAGAGGAGAGTCGTATAGCTCTGGATCTCTATACAGTATATTACTCTGGGTAAAAGGGATATGATCAAAATATTGCTCTTGCCTCTCATGTTTAAATGCAGACCAGTGATTATGAATGGAAGGAGACTGGGACAGGGGTTCATTTGAAGGCATTGGGACTCCCAAACCTAGCCCCAAGCCCTTAGCACCTAGCTGCTATGTATTAAGTGTAGATCTGAAAGGATATGAAGCAATATGGTGATCATTTCACCTAGTTTACCAGGAGGTACCTGTCTAAATATTTTAGATCTATGTGAAGTGCCTATCTGGTAGAGGCTATGGGTAGGGGTCTATTTGGGCCTGGGTTTTACCTGGATCCTTCCAGGTCAAGGGACTGAACTCTGACCGCTGTCATCCTGGGAAAATGGGATAGAATGTACATTTTTAAAATTAACTGGATCTTGTGTACTGTAAATACTGAGAATATCATTAATGTGACCCATTTCTTTAATTCAGTATATAGTTCTAGTTGTTGTTTTCTTTCATTTTTGACCATGTTATGTAATATAATTTGCACTAAATAACAAAATAAACTTGAATTGAAAAGACGTTTGTGTATTTTTGTGAGCGTAGCCGATGCGTGTTTCATTTGATGAAAGCACCATGTAAACAGCCACTGACTCAGAAGCTTTTGTCAGTAACATTCCAAATCATTGCACCATTTTGTTTGTATTGAAATAACATTGAAATATGTCTAATTACAATGGAAACCTAACTATTTGGTTCATCTGTTCATCTCAGTGTAGCTCAATGGCCGAACCCTGATAATTATGTTTACTTTGAGGCGGGGAGGATTTGTCTCAGTCAGTCTGCATACCTCTGTGTCCCATCACACCCATCCACCCAGGCCTCTGTCCCCATACTGAGGTAACAATTACATTAGATCAGGCTAAGTGTGAATCACCCTGGGTTAACCTCTATGTGGGGAAACAAGGCTCATCATTGCAGGAGTGTTGCTCAGACAAGATCTGCTGGCTAAAGCGGAGAGACCACAGATGACCACATAGAAACATAAATACAGGATGATGAGAATCTACAGTAGAATTTGAGCTACAGCAGGAAAACATGAATTATGTGGATTATAATTCATGGACATTTTTGTATGGGTTGATATATTTTCGTAATGGAAAATCAAACTTCAGAAGACTTTTTATTATAAACCTCAAATACACTACAAGTTAAAATGTCCTGCATTGCAGGAAAGTTCTCCTGCAGCAGGGTGGTCAAATTAAGATCCTACATCTGGAATCTGGAATGTCTGGAATTCGAGCACTAGGAGTCAATGCCCCATACCAGTTGTATACTACATATGGGAAAGATTCAAATTACAGTCTGGTATCTAGGCACGCTTATAACAAACTAGGGCCCCCCAACTGAACCAACCAACCAACTGCCGTGTCTTTGGCATCATTAAAAGTAAAGACTGTTATTTTATGAAATCAATTCTCTGTAATTATTATTACGTGATTAAACTAATCATGTAAATGTAATTAACTAGGATGTCGGCACCACGGAAAATCTTCAGATTACAAAGTTATAATTTTCAGAATATAACTCTTCAGATATTTTAATATCTGATCACTTAGGCTTCTATTATTTAATTATTATTTACCTCACGTCAGTCTCATTCCAAACGTCCATACACCAATTGGCTTAATCATTTATTTACTGACTAACTAAATAATCACAGAAATGCATAAGCAAACAAAAAGCTATGTTACTACCAAATGATAGGTAAGATTCCCTAGTGGGCTATGATGACTTGGTGGACAAAGGAACGGGGGTTGGACTGAGAGAGCGGGAAAGACTAAAGGGATCACTACATACAGTTGATAATTCTATTAGTTGAAATGCTAATCCTATGCACATGAACGCTCACTCTTTCGGGAATAATTGCAATCAATATATATTTACGCCCATGTGTCTTAATCTTTCCTATTGGAATCCGGTCCATCTGCTGAAGAGTCAGTTCACCTTAGTGTTTCCCCGAAGAGCAAAGTTTTTCGTGGTTAGAATGGTTACTTCAGAGTACCATTCAGAAATGTTCTCATAGAATAGATGTTTCAGGAGTTGTCGGTATTCTCGTCTCAGGTTTACATAATTTCTAGCTGCAGACTAGTAATTAGTATCTAAGATTTGCTCTTATTCTGTAGGGATCGATAGCCAATGCTCCACGTGGTATGGTTAGGAATTCAATAACTATTTGCAATCACAGCTCACGCTGTGGGTTTGCTTAGTCTAAACTAAGACCTGTGCCACCTTAGTTTACGCAGAGGTATGCGTGGTCTGAAGAGGATTTCCTCAGGAGGGGCTTTTATTCGTAACAGCAGAAAAGGTGGGTCTATGACGCCTGGTCATGTCTGTGCTCACGGGGGTGGGCCAATGGCTTAGTTATACTTTAAAGGGAATACATTTCTCTCACATTAAATGTTTACCATCATATTACACAATTTCACAAATAGTTTGATCTTTACTCATCCCTTTTATACAAGAATTAGAAACAAAACCCATAATTGAGAAATGTACCCATTCAGAGATATAGTTATGTGTGTTTCCTGTCCTCTTTGAGGTCACCAAATGAAACACTCGTTATACCCGTCTCTGAAGTGTCCACGGACCATTCCCACCTTCTTACAAGTGAACATTTTGTTTAATTTTCCCATTTTGGGGATTTAGGAGTTCAGACATGTGAAATCCTAAGTTCACTCTGTGGTCTCTCTGCATGAAAAGGGGGAGAGAGTCTCCTCCAGGAATTTACGATCTGAGATAACAGAACCTGGGTGTAGGAGAGAGTGGGGGGGCATTATTTATACCCAGAAAGGACCACATCATGACACAACCTAGCATGAGACACTCATAAGTATTAAAAGCTCAACCCAGGCACGAGGCACAAAAATAAATACATTTTAAAGCTGAAAAGTGGAGCATGCATGTGTTTTTACTCTCTTTGCTATGAAGCTCCTAATAAGATCTGCAACCAATTACCTTCAGAAGTCACATAATTAGTTAAATAAAGTCCACCTGTGTGCAATCTAATTGTCACATGATCTGTCACATGATTTCAGTATAAATATACCTGTTCTGAAAGGCCCCAGTCTGCAACACCACTAAGTAAGTGGCACCAAAAAAATATCCAAAACTTTGAACATTCCATGGAAAGCCATTAAATCCATTATTCAAAATGGAAAGAGTATGGCACCGCAACAAACCTGCCAAGAGAGGGCCGCCCACCAAAACTCACGGACCAGGCAAGGAAGGCATGAATCAGAGAGGCAACAAAGAGACCAAAAATAACCCTGAAGGAGCTGCAAAGCCGCCACAGGGGAGATTGGAGTATCTGTCCATAGGACCACTTTAAGTCATACACTCCACAGAGCTGGGCTTTACGGAAGAGTGGCCAGAAAAAAAGCCATTGCTTAAATTTAAAAAATTAGCAAACACGTTTGGTGTTCGCCAAAAGGCATGTGGGAGACTCCCCAAATATATGGAAAAAGGTACTCTGGTCAGATGAGACTAAAATTGAGCTTTTTGACCATGTTTTTCATCAGCATGCACTGGGAAACTGGCCAGAATTGAAGGAATGATGGATAGTGCTAAATACAGGTAAATTCTTAGGGGAAACCTGTTTCAGTCTTCCAGAGATTTGAGACTGGGATGGAGGTTCACCTTCCAGCAGGACAATGACCCTAAGCATACTGCTAAAGCAACACTTGAGTGGTTTAATGGGAAACATTTAAATGTCTTAGAATGTCCTAGTCAAAGCCCAGACCTCAATCCAATTGAGAATCTGTGGTATGACTTAAAGATTACTGTACACCAGCGGAACCCATCCAACTTGAAGGAGCTGGAGCAGTTTTGCCTTGAAAAATGGGCAAAAATCCCAGTGGCTAGATGTGCCAAGCTTATAGAGACATAGCCCAAGCTGTAATTGCTGTAAAAGGTTGCTCTACAAAGTATTGACGTTGGGGGAGTGAATAGTTATGCACCCTCAAGTTCTGTTCTTTTTTTGTCTTATTTCTTGTTCGTTTCACCAAAAAATATTTTGCATCTTCAAAGTGGTAGGCATGTTGTGTAAATCAAATGATACAAACCCCCCAAAACTCTATTTTAATTCCAGGTTGTAAGGCAACAAAATAGGAAAAATGCCAAGGGGGTGAGTACTTTCGCAAGCCACTATAGGTAGGCTACTACTATTAGCTATGTTTGGAGACAGTGTGTCTGTGTTATCATATGGACAATATTGCACAGTGAAATTAAAGGATGTCCATACAGTACCTGCTGCATTGTATGTTATACATCATGACTAACAACATAAGTATTTTGGGAATCAGGAGCAAAAGGGACAGTCTCTCACAACAATTTTGCTGTATTACAATGCATTCGGAAAGTATTCAGACCCCTTGACTTTTTCCACATTTTGTTAGGTTACAGACTTTTTCTAATATGGATTAAATAAAAAATGTTCCTCATCAATCAACAAACAATACCCCATAATGACAATGCAAAAAACAGGTTTTTAGACAATTTTGCAAGTGTATTAAAATAAAAAAAAACAATAAATAAATAAATAAACAATAAATAAAAAATGTTTGTCACATGCGCCGAATACAACAGGTACAAAAATGCTTACTTACAAGCCCTTAACCAACAATGCAGTTTTAAGAAATGACAAAAACATAAAATAAGAGATGAAAATAACAAATAATTCAAGAGCAGCAGTAAAATAACAATAGCGGGGCTATATACAGGGGGTACCGGTGTCGAGGTAATTGAGGTAATATGTACATGTAGGTAGAGTTATTAAAGTGACTATGCATAAATAATAACAGAGTAGCAGCAGTGTTCCAGAGGAGGAGGGGGGGCGATGCAAATAGTGGGTAGCCATTTGATTAGCTGTTCATGAGTCTTATGGCTTGGGGGTAGAAGCTATTTAGGAACCTCTTAGACCTAGACTTGGTGCTCCAGTACGGCTTGCCGTGCGGTAGCAGAGAGAACAGTCTATGACTAGGGTGACTGGAGTCTTTGACCATTTTTAGGGCTTTCCTCTGACACCGCCTGGTATAGAGGTGGCAGGAAGCTTGTCCACGGTGATGTACTGGGCCGTACGCACAACCCTAAGTAGTGCCTTGCGGTCGGAGGCCGAGC
The DNA here is from genome assembly GCF_021184085.1 of Oncorhynchus gorbuscha. Taxonomy (NCBI): domain Eukaryota; kingdom Metazoa; phylum Chordata; class Actinopteri; order Salmoniformes; family Salmonidae; genus Oncorhynchus; species Oncorhynchus gorbuscha. The sequence continues at coordinate 24,372,347 of NC_060175.1, read as the reverse complement.
AGTTGCCATACCAGGCAGTGATGCTCTCGATGGTGCAGCTGTAGAACCTTTTGAGGATCTGAGGACCCATGCCAAATCATTTCAGTCTCCTGAGGGGGAATAGGTTTTGTAGTGCCCTCTTCACAACTGTCTTGGTATGCTTGGACCATGTTAGTTTGTTGGTGATGTGGACGCCAAGGAACTTGAAGCTCTCAACCTGCTCCTCTGCAGCCCCATCGATGAGAATGGGGGCGTGCTCGGTCCTCCTTTTCCTGTAGTCCACAATCATCTCCTTTGTCTTGATCATGTTGAGGGAGAGGTTTTTGTCCTTGCACCACACGGTCAGGTCTCTGACGACCTCCCTATAGGCTGTCTCATTGTTGTCGGTGATCATGCCTACCACTGTTGTGTCATCAGCAAACTTAATGATGGTGTTGGAGTCGTGCCTGGACATGCTGTCCTGAGTGAACAGGGAGTACAGGAGGGCACTAAGCATGCATCTTTACTTTAACTCAAGTATGACAATTGGGTACTTTTTCCACCACTGGTAGCCATGCAAAAACCTGTAACTGGAGAGCAACACAGAGTGGAACATGAACTTGATTCTCAACACACTAGTGGGCCTATATGATCCCAAGGGTTAATAATAAAGAAAGACTGCCAAATGCATTCATCGACTCCTGCAATATTTCTAACTATTGAGAGTTTATCTTGAAACCCAGTATTGTGACATTATTTTGCATGAACTATCACCATCTCAAACCTGTCACACTGAGCTTTTTCCATACACTGCAGTATGCTGCAGGAGTCAGGATATTCACTTTCATTATATGACAGGGACATTTCGTGTCATGTCATGCATAATCGCCATGTGGATTACTGACGACGGTAACTCTGCGACGGTCCCTAAACATTTCCACAAGACCTCTTTCACGACGCCCCCTACATTTTCTGATGAAATCCTCTTCTGAAAAGTGGGCAGAGGAGTCGACCGACCGTACAAGGCAACGCAATCATGATTGTAAAAAAAACAGAAGTATCGCATTGAAGTATTATAACGAGCCTGTCTATTTATTTGATATCTATTGAATACTAAATTTCTCATGCGGATGCATTCCATGATTTTATTGTAATGAATTGTTGAGCTTCGTTGAAGTCTCGGATCAAGGTTTGCATCTGCGCTGTCGCCGGGTGCTACGTGCGAGACTCTAACCAGCTTTTTCTCCAACCAAGACTAAAATGGATTGTATATTTTCGTGTATCCTGAATTTCTCAACATGCTATGACTCGCCAAGGCTTTGCTCACTTTCTACCCCTGTTTGTACGATGCTTACCGCGCCAAATAAGTCTAACCACCACTCGCAGGAAAACGTCTCCCATACCGCGGACAACATGGACGATGGTATTCACTTGAACAGGAGAGCTAACCGGTATGCTATTGCTAGCCTTTCGGTGTAAGAAGATGGATAAGGGACAACAGTAATGGATGTTTCACCTGCAATTATGGACAGTGCTCTGGAGTGCACACCAAGTTATTCTCAAATGTGTCGCTAGCAACTTCCAGCGAAACGAACAGCTCTCAAAATCAAGATTACGTTAGCTCGCCCGGTAACAGCTGCTCAAACTAGCATTATTAGCACTAGTTAGCTATATAACTAACGTTGGTTCTTGTTTTCCTTTATTGCCAGACTAAAGTTTGATTGGCATGTTTATTTTGGCAGTCTAGTTAATACACGAGTTATTAATATATTGTGAACTAGCTACTATATGTCAGCGTGTTAAATTGTCCTACACGTGTACGTTAGCTAGCTAACTAACCAAAAAGCTTTAACAAACTTCCCAGCAGCAAGCTGTCAAGCGGTATTCTTGATCGAAACTTTACTAATGTATCTTGCATAGTGACCATTTGTTAGCCACAAGCCAGTATTGAGAATGTTTAGAAACATGAATCGCGAGGAACACTTTTCTGGTGTGAAGACTCCTCCATCCACTCCCGCCGGGCATGGAGTGGCCTCTCCCCGACAACCAAACCAGGAGCGCTCGTGGATGGGCATGTTCTCCGCGGTTTCTAGGCCTGCCCTGTCATTTCTGCAAAAGTATATACCATGGCGCCCTAGTACTCCTGCCATGCCTCACAATGTGACAGGGTGGGTCAGTGGGCATCTCAAAGATAACTTTGTAGAGGCAGAAAGCACATTTTTAAGACAACTGGACGACGTCTTGCCTGGAACTCAACACCATGCACATCATCTATCGTACCTGCAATACCAGCATGGTAGCCATGGGCTAGCAGCGTCTGGTAATAGTACTCCGAGTTGGTTGACAGCAGATTCTCTTTACGAGTTAGGGATTCAAAATGCTGCCGAAATGGACTTAAATATAAGGCAACAAACTTCGGTAGGATACCTCGCAATCGCGAGAGGTTTTCTCAGTCATGTTTTGTTGAACGCAGCGTCGGCTCAGGAAATGAAACACCCAGACCAAGGGCATGTACTTGGTGGGAACGGTCGGTCATCTGACGTGGTGTCAGCCAGAGAAAATAGTACTGCTGGTAACTGGTGGGGTGGGCTTTGGGGAACCAGTAGCGCCCAAGGGTGGCTGTCAAATTTGTCTTGGAGAAAAGAGGGCACTGGGGAAAACAACAGTAATGGTCATTGTTTTCAACCGGAGTGTGGTACAAAGGCGACGGTTACCAAGCCAACAGGGCTGTTTGTACATTTCAATGATAACGAATCAATGGATGGCAAAAGCACTGGTGCCTCCTGCAACAAAGAGGAGCCAAATGACAATGGAAGCCTTCAAACAGCCACCTGGCCAGAGTCTCTCCCTTTCCCTGACAGTTTCTCATTACATCACTGGGAAATGGTCGGTATCAGTGATCATCTTGTCAGAGTTGGAGCTGTCACTGCCTGCAGTGAGGTGGCAGTTTTTACCCCTGACCAGGATAATGGTTATTCCAGTCTGGAAGAAGAACACTCCACCTCCAGACTGTACATGTTAAGGCCTCCCATTGAAGAGCTACAGGGGATCACCGAGATGAAGGAAGAGACCATCACATCTGGCACACCAACACAGGGGAGCTCTGGAGAGAGTGGGCCAGAGAGGGATGCATCCAATCATAGAGAAGTGGGTGAGACTGCTGCCACTGGAGGGATGGAATTAGAGGAGGAGGAAGAGATTGAGGACTCTGACTTCTCAGACTCTGAGGAAGAGGAAACGGCGGCTGAGGGTCCACCAGTGTCTACCACCGCTCTGCCCCCCTCCACCCCCCAGTGCAGTAACAAGGCCATCGCCTACATCATGGGCAGCCCCTGCAGCGACGACAGCCAATCAGACGACTCACTCAGCGAGGAGGATGACGATGGTTTCGACAGCGAGGGCTCATCAGAATTCTCCAATTCCGAGTTGTTGGATGAAGAGGAGGATGACTCTGAGACTGAGAGACTGTGGAACTCACTGTGCCAAAGCAGGGACCCCTACAACCCCCAAAACTTCACCGCCCTCATTACCAACCCCAGGACCATCCCTTCCACCTCTACAGCCACCACAGCCTGCTCCCCTCACACCTCACCCCCAGAGCAACCTCCCTCTCCCCTCTCCTCTTCTTCCCCCTCTCCTGCGGAGGAGTTTGGCTCGGAGTCCAGCAGCAGTGAGGTGGATGAGGCTGAGAGCCTGAGGCTGTGGGACTCCTTCAGCACCTCCTCAGACCCCTACAGCCCATTCAACTTCCAGGCCCTGCTCAGGACTAGAGAGCCAGTCAGGACAAGGGTAAAAGCCGGGACAGGGGCGCGCTGTAAGAAGAGCAGCAAGACAATCCCCCGTCATGGCCAGGGACAGAGCCACTCACCCCCCCAGTACAGGAAGGAGGAGGCAGAGGAGAGACTGGACAGTGGCTTCTCAGAGATCCCTCCCAACCCAGAGATCACCACCACGGGCTGCATCACAGTCAAAAAGGTCAGTATTGGCGACTTTCTGGTAGGCCTAAAGAAAGCGCCACACACCTTGTTATTCATATGTTCCTCATTCTGTTTTTATAAAATGGTAGGTCTGTTCTTAAATAGTATCAGTCACATTGTATTGTCATCTATGGGCATTGGTCACTCACATGACTGAAGTAAAATGTGAGAACCTGGCAATGACTCCTAAAATGACTGATCTTCCCACTCAGCAGGTAACTGCTGGAGGCTGTTTGTTAATGAGTAGCTGAAGAGGAAGCATTGTTTTATCTCCTGTGGTGTACTTACATACTGCATCGACATACGCCGCTGGCCGCGCCAGACTTTCCTGACCCCGTGACTGACGTGATGTGACCAGAGTTTTTCTACATCACTTCGGATCATGTGGTCTGGAAAGACGTTCATTAAAAAATAACTAATAATTGGATCTCATTGTTCAAACTTCTTATCTGATGTGGTTATCACACCGTTTTTGGGCTGAGTTGTTTTGGGAAAATTCAAACTTTACCACATTCTCTAACGGATGGATTTATAACTTTGGAGTGGATCACTCACACAGCATACAGAAAGGGGAAGAGGGACTGACTGTGTATTAGCTGTTCTGTTTTTATGTGTTAGTATTCCTGTCTGACTGTGCAAGTGATGGAAACCTATGCAATAACCGTTTCCACCGCTCTCATGTGATCTGCTTCCCATATTTGTACCATGGAGACCAGAGTCGGAGAGGCAGAGTGCACAGCTCTGTATGATGTAATAAAACATTTTATTATAGACATTCCCATTGAAATGTGCTGAAATGCTTTGACTGATCAGTCACTCATAGGGCTGTAGCTAAAGCAGCACATTGACTGCTGTTAGACAGATGTGAATGAAGGCTGTAGCTAAAGCAGCACATTGACTGCTGTTAGACAGATGTGAATGAAGGCTGTAGCTAAAGCAGCACATTGACTGCTGTTAGACAGATGTGAATGAAGGCTGTAGCTAAAGCAGCACATTGACTGCTGTTAGACAGATGTGAATGAAGGCTGTAGCTAAAGCAGTAGTAAAACTGTATCAGTACATTGCTGTGAAACGTCTGTCCCAGTCAGTGGAATGGAAGATAATCACCATGAGAGTAGACCTAGTCATCCATGAGCACAATCCAACGGCTGTCTTTGATATAGTCCGGCTGTATTTTCCATGCCCTTTGTATTACATTATCCACCTATTAGGAGCACACAACTGCCATGTTACTTAGCAACGGTGATAACTGAGCTAGACGGAAATCAAATTTCTCTGAAGCCCTTGTATTTTTATTTCTCTGGCTCGGCGCGCTGGCTCATAACGTTCTTGCAATGCTTCCACAATGTTCTCCCAACCCTTCAGGCCATGCCGAGCAGATTTCAGTGTCTTCCGTCTAATAACCTCAGCTCTGATGGTACTGGTGACCTCAGTAGGCTGCTGCTTATGGAGATTTATTGTCTCTGTGATGACCTCCCTCTGTCCATCACACAGACGATTTTCCCCCCTCTATTTTTTTTCCCTCTCCTTGTCTCTGCCCAAACGGTTGCAGCTCCAGACGTGTAGCGTTGCCTCCCAGTGATGAGCGATGGGTATAAATCTCCATTTCATAGTCACATGAAGAATGCTGCTTAGAGGGCCTAGTTGAGTTTCTTAAATGGATTGAGTGAAAAAAAAATGTAAATGCAGAGAGCTGTGGAGCAGGTGTGTTTTTCATTGTGTGTGAATGTCAGGGTCAGGACTACCGTTTTAAAATGGAAGTGTCTTTTGTTGTTGACATAATTGTAGGTTTCCGTTTTGGATGCTTTATGCACTGCAGTTTCTCCTTTCAGAATATTGAGGTAATATTGAGTTGACCTAGTTTTGTTAAGCTGAAATGTAGTCTAGTGAGTTTGAATGTATGCAGAAGTAAACTTGGCCTGCAGGTGTTTCAGTGAGGAGGTTCTAGTCTGTGGTGACGTATGTAGTTCTGTCTCTCTCCAGGTGGGTTTCTGTGATGAGGTGGATGAGTTCTACGCCAGCGAGGACGATGAGGACAGGCGTGGGCCGTGGGAGGAGCTAGCCAGAGACCGCTGTCGCTTCCTCCGCCGTGTTCAGGAGGTGGAGGAGAGCATCGGCTACGTGTTCAGCTCCACCTTCCGCCTCACCGTCTGCCAGAGACAACACCACAGCTGACCCCTAACCTCTGACCCCTACAACACAACTGATCGTAAATCCTGTTTCTCTGTGACCCTCTAACACCCCTCCCTGTCCCTAAATCCTATTTTCAACAGACTGCATCAGAACTTCTTAGTCATCCCCCCTATCCAGTGATCCTCCCCCAACTCCCAAACCTTCAGACTGGATATGCAGAAAATACCACTTCAGAGCTGTTGACTAGACCAGTGGTTTCCAGACTGTTGACTAGACCAGTGGTTTCCAGACTGTTGACTAGACCAGTGGTTTCCAGACTGTTGACTAGACCAGTGGTGCCCAGACTGTTGACTAGACCAGTGGTGCCCAGACTGTTGACTAGACCAGTGGTGCCCAGACTGTTGACTAGACCAGTGGTGCCCAGACTGTTGACTAGACCAGTGGTGCCCAGACTGTTGACTAGACCAGTGGTGCCCAGACTGTTGACTAGACCAGTGGTGCCCAGACTGTTGACTAGACCAGTGGTGCCCAGACTGTTGACTAGACCAGTGGTGCCCAGACTGTTGACTAGACCAGTGGTGCCCAGACTGTTGACTAGACCAGTGGTGCCCAGACTGTTGACTAGACCAGTGGTGCCCAGACTGTTGACTAGACCAGTGGTGCCCAGACTGTTGACTAGACCAGTGGTGCCCAGACTGTTGACTAGACCAGTGGTGCCCAGACTGTTGACTAGACCAGTGGTGCCCAGACTGTTGACTAGACCAGTGGTGCCCAGACTGTTGACTAGACCAGTGGTGCCCAGACTGTTGACTAGACCAGTGGTGCCCAGACTGTTGACTAGACCAGTGGTGCCCAGACTGTTGACTAGACCAGTGGTGCCCAGACTGTTGACTAGACCAGTGGTGCCCAGACTGTTGACTAGACCCCAGTGGTGCCCAGACTGTTGACTAGACCAGTGGTGCCCAGACTGTTGACTAGACCAGTGGTGCCCAGACTGTTGACTAGACCAGTGGTGCCCAGACTGTTGACTAGACCAGTGGTGCCCAGACTGTTGACTAGACCAGTGGTGCCCAGACTGTTGACTAGACCAGTGGTGCCCAGACTGTTGGCTAGACCAGTGGTGCCCAGACTGTTGGCTAGACCAGTGGTGCCCAGACTGTTGACTAGACCAGTGGTTTCCAGACTGTTGACTAGACCAGTGGTTTCCAGACTGTTGACTAGACCAGTGGTTTCCAGACTGTTGACTAGACCAGTGGTGCCCAGACTGTTGACTAGACCAGTGGTGCCCAGACTGTTGACTAGACCAGTGGTGCCCAGACTGTTGACTAGACCAGTGGTGCCCAGACTGTTGACTAGACCAGTGGTGCCCAGACTGTTGACCCAGTGGTGCCCAGACTGTTGACTAGACCAGTGGTGCCCAGACTGTTGACTAGACCAGTGGTGCCCAGACTGTTGACTAGACCAGTGGTGCCCAGACTGTTGACTAGACCAGTGGTGCCCAGACTGTTGACTAGACCAGTGGTGCCCAGACTGTTGACTAGACCAGTGGTGCCCAGACTGTTGACTAGACCAGTGGTGCCCAGACTGTTGACTAGACCAGTGGTGCCCAGACTGTGGGTTGGGACCAGTGGTGCCCAGACTGTGGGTCGGGACCAGTGGTGCCCAGACTGTTGACTAGACCAGTGGTGCCCAGACTGTGGGTCGGGACCAGTGGTGCCCAGACTGTGGGTCGGGACCAGTGGTGCCCAGACTGTGGGTCGGGACCAGTGGTGCCCAGACTGTGGGTCGGGACCAGTGGTGCCCAGACTGTGGGTCGGGACCAGTGGTGCCCAGACTGTGGGTCGGGACCAGTGGTGCCCAGACTGTGGGTCGGGACCAGTGGTGCCCAGACTGTGGGTCGGGACCAGTGGTGCCCAGACTGTGGGTCGGGACCAGTGGTGCCCAGACCGGTGCCCAGACTGGGGTCGGGACCAGTGGTGCCCAGACTGTGGGTCGGGACCAGTGGTGCCCAGACTGTGGGTCGGGGCCAGTGGTGCCCAGACTGTGGGTCGGGGCCAGTGGTGCCCAGACTGTGGGTCGGGGCCAGTGGTGCCCAGACTGTGGGTCGGGGCCAGTGGTGCCCAGACTGTGGGTCGGGGCCAGTGGTGCCCAGACTGTGGGTCGGGGCCAGTGGTGCCCAGACTGTGGGTCGGGGCCAGTGGTGCCCAGACTGTGGGTCGGGGCCAGTGGTGCCCAGACTGTGGGTCGGGGCCAGTGGTGCCCAGACTGTGGGTCGGGACCAGTGGTTTCCAGACTGTGGGTCGGGACCAGGGGTTCAGGTGGGTTGCTTGTGCGTTACAAAACATAGATATGGTTTTTTTTTAATGCATTTTTGGGATGGAAAAAGGCGTTCTTCGTAAACTTAATCATCTAAATAGAGAGTGTGTACAAAAGACAATGGACCTGTATATTTTTCCTCATAAAAATGGCTTAAAATATCATTTTTAATTTCAGCTTCAGTAAAAAATGTGTAGACTTGCAGGAAATAAGCTTTAAATCTGCAACATTTTTACTTTGTTCTGTGCATGTTTTTTTTCACCTCAATTTATGGAAGTAAAACGTTTGGGAACCCATGGACTAGAAGACATCCCCTCACACCTCTCTCTCCTGACCCCTTACTGTCAGTCTGGGGTGTTTAAGACCTAATAATACAGATGTCCTCCCTTTCTTCCTGCCTGCTTCCTGATCGTTTGCTGTTTTGTTTGAATCTCAGTGGAGTGATTACTTAATATAGGATATGATTAAGGGCGACTGCATATTGCTAACTAGGAGGTATACAGGTAATGTAAAGGTAGAAGGGCTTACTGGTTCCAGTGGGACAAACAGTCTAACACAGAGCAGCTATTCTGCTGAGCCGTGTGTTCAGTAACCTGACTGGAAAACAGAACTCTACACAAGACACTTCAGCCAAAAGTGTATTTTATATTTCATTTTAAAATTGGTTTTATTAATTTGTCCCGTTGATTTAAACTGCGCTTTTGGTGTTGCTCCGTCCTTCTCTCTGACACATCCATCTGGGTCTCTGCTCTCAGTAGTGTTCTCAGTTTCATGTCATTGTGATCTGAACCCAGGTCAGTATTTAAGGGGTTCGGTATAATCCTACTCTGCACCCACAGCCAAATGTCACACTGCTCTCCAGAGCTGGATTGGGGTTTTGAATTAGTTTATTCTTTCCTTTTTATAAATGTTATCTTCCTGTAAACCATGCCATGCAGAGTACACACTAACATTGACAGTGTTCTATTTGATTTGATCCTAAGCAGGGGTTGTAAACCTACAGTATGAAGTGTAAAACACTCCTCAACTGTATTGGTGTTTAGTGTTAAAACCAAGACTGTGTTGTGGTAGTGTCTTCCTGGTTTCAATAATTTCGCAGGACCGGGTTTGGGAAGGCCTGATTTGAGCAGTCGCTCTTATTGAGAGTGACTTACAGGTATTTATTGCCAAACAAGCAGGTATTTCTAGTGAACAGTCAGTAGAGCTCCTCTGACTATTTCTGGGCTGAAGTGAAGGCTATAAGGGTTAAGTGGAAGTATGTGCATGATCCTTGTCTTAAATGGCCTCCTTTCCTCGATCTACTTCCCTCACGGTGGTTCCGAGAATAAACAATTGCTTTAATCTATCTACAATTTGCACCAATGGACCTTCAATAATGCTTTCTCAAATGTATGGTCATCTTGGAAAGGAGATGTTAAGGAAGCCCTTCTCTAGCTATAACACATCTTAAGTGCTTTTCGTGAGACCCAAAGTCAATGAACTTAAACCTCTTACTATTTAACCCTGTGACGCTTCTACGGACCCAGTGTTGTGTATCTATTGTTGAGGTGTTAGTGTCCCTACTGTGGATAAAGGGTTAACCTCTGTTGTGACCAGGTGGGGAGAAAAGCAGGGATGTGAAACGCACGTTATTCTGAAGTGATTCTCAGACTGAAAAAAATACAATATGAAAGCTGTGCGTGGATCTGAAGAATATAACTCTTTAACTTGGTGTTATTTTAGTCAGTACAATTAACATGAAATTGTTTTATTTTTGTAAAATTTAGAATAAGTTAGTTGCGCTGCATAACTTATACATTTTGAATCCATATTCATTGAAAATAAATCAAAATTGAATTATGAATGAGGTTTGTCTTGTTTCTTCCCCCATATTTCCCAGCAAATAATTTACTGGTCTTAATTTGTTTGACGTTCATGATTTTTAAAATCTGGTTCGGGTGCAACACCGGACTGGAGGGAGGGTTGTGATGATCATCATAAAAGGGCACTTGACCCCAAACTGGTACTGCACCATAAAACAGTGTACAAAACATTAACAACACCTGTCTTTTCAAATCAAATTTATTTATATAGCCCTTCGTACATCAGCTGATATCTCAAAGTGCTGTACAGAAACCCAGCCTAAAACCCCAAACAACAAGCAATGCAGGTGTAGAAGCACGGTGGCTAGGAAAAACTCCCTAGAAAGGCCGAAACCTAGAGAGGAACCAGGTTATGGGGGTGGCCAGTCCTCTTCTGGCTGTGCCGAGTGGAGATTATAACAGAACATGGCCAAGATGTTCAAATGTTCATAAATGACCAGCATGGTCGAATAATAATAAGGCAGAACAGTTGAAACTGGAGCAACAGCATGGCCAGGTAGACTGGGGACAGCAAGGAGTCATCATGTCAGGTAGTCCTAGGGCTCAGGTCCTCCAAGAGAGAAAGAAAGAGAATTAGAGAGAGCATATGTGGGGTGGCCAGTCCTCTTCTGGCTGTGCCGGGGGGAGATTATAACAGAACATGGCCAAGATGTTCAAATGTTCATAAATGACCAGCATGTTTGAATAATAAGGCAGAACAGTTGAAACTGGAGCAGCAGCATGGCCAGGTGGACTGGGGACAGAAAGGAGTCATCATGTCAGGTAGTCCTGGGGCATGGTCCTGCGAGAGAGAGAGAGAAAGAAAGAGAGGAGAGAATTAGAAAACGCACACTTAGATTCACACAGGACACCGAATAGGACAGGAGAAGTACTCCAGATATAACAAACTGACCCTAGCCCCCCGACCACAAACTACTGCAGCATAAATACTGGAGGCTGAGACAGGAGGGGTCAGGAGACACTGTGGCCCCATCCGAGGACACCCCCGGACAGGGCCAAACAGGAAGGATATAACCCCACCCACTTTGCCAAAGCACAGCCCCCATACCACTAGAGGGATATTTGCCCTCAACAGCCTCAATTCATGACGGCATGGACCCCACAAGGCGTTAAAAGCATTCTACAAGGATGCTGGCCCATGTTGGCTCCAATGTGTCCCACAGTTGTGTCAAGGTGGTTGGATGTACTTTGGGTGGTAAGACCATTCTCGCTCGATACACACAGGAAACTGTTGAGCGTAAAAATACAAAACAACTTGACAAACCGGTGCGCCTGACACCTACTACAATTCCCCGTTCAAAGACACAATCTTTTGTCTTGTCATGTTGTGTTGAGACCATGCTATGCTGTTGTCTTAGGTCTCTTTATGTAGTGTTACGGTGTCTCTTATTGTGATGTCTGTTTTGTCCTTTATTTATTTAAATCCCAGCCCCCGTCCCCGCAGGAGGCCTTTTGGTAGTCCATCATTGTGAATAATAATTGATTCTTAACTGACTTGCCTTGTTAAATAAAAACACATTCACCCTCTGAATGACACACATAATCCATGTCTCAAGGCGTAGAAATCCTTCTTTAACCTGTCTCATCCCCCTTCATCTACACTGACTGAAATGGATTTAACAAGTGACATCAATAAGGGATCATAGCTTTCACCTGGTCAGTCTGTCAAGGAAAGAGCATGTGTTCTTAATATTTTGTACACGCAGTGTAGATAGGTTTGTCACTAGCTACCACAGACACAAAGTTATAATACAACTATTTCTACAATTTATCTTCCTACATTCAGATTTGAACCTTAACGCTAAGAACACTGTTAACCTTATGCCTAACCTTAAATGAAGACCGAAAAGCCCCTTTTATATTTGTTGATTTTTACCATATAGCCAATTTTTGCTTCGTGGCTGTGCTATCTAGTGGAAACCTGAATATAGTAATCCACTTTTCTACTGTCCACACAGTAAAAAATTTTCCGAATGTACTGTAACATTGTATGCACCTGGGCTGTACTAGGCCCCAGTATTTAGCATGAAGTCAGTGGCTGTGTGGTTCTTAGCAACTGGAGCCAGTCAGCAATGTGAATGTGCAGTATGAGGTGAAAACATGCACAGATGCAAACAGCTGTCAGAGACCAACAGGCCCGCCTCCCCAGAACACCACAGGCATACTCAGCCTAGAAAGGATTATAGAAAGATTTCAGCCTCAATCCTAGAGGCACTCAAAATCGGATAAGAGATGGGTGGCTAAATATATAGAGAAAAACAAATCCTTCTACAGATCATTATGGATAGTGGATACATGGCAATCATTTTAATAAATTAAAACCAATGATGTACGTATACAAACACTTGGATTTGTCCGTGGTATTTGTTGAAGATACTTAAAAGTAATATATTTTTTAATTGAATATTGAAACACAATCTACAGTGAAGCTTCTCAACATTGACATTACATTCAGTCGTCTGATTCCCATAGTTTTTTTGTTATGTTCCATTATCAACCAATAGAGGTCGCTCTTGCTTGTTATCATAGCAGGAGCGGACCAGTCGATCGACTGAGATGGTGGAGATCTCAATTGCATACTGCTCACGCCCTCGTCTCCTTAAAACCTATTGGATGAGAAAGTCAGAGTTCCGTCCTCTCTGACCTTCTCCTGTAGTGAGTTTTGAGAAGGAGACGAGCAGAGGACGCGAGGAGATCTTCCCGAGGACTGTGCAACTGCTTTCTGCTCAAAACGATCATCATAATTGTGATTTGCTGTGTCAATGAATTGACATGCATTGCAGTAGCCTTTTTGCAAACCAAGTAGCATTAAATATGTGGTTACGTTTATTATTTGTAGAAAACTGAAAAGGTGTAGGATAGGACCACATTTTGATTCTTGGATGCAGATTTATTCCATTTAATCAGTGTGTGACTTTCACAGTTTTTGTGGTTGCATTGTATATGAAGAACCAATCAAATCTGAAACAGTTCAGTTGAGATTAGTCTATATTTTCTCATTTATGTGACCTGTGTGGCAAAGTCTGATCAAAATCTGAGAACTCTATTCCTCCTCTGATATTCGGTGCTTCCCCTGCAGGTCCATCCTGGCCATGGAAAAGTTAATCTGGGACTGGCCAATGCTGTCATCTCATTGGCTGAATGGAACGACTGGAGGTGGTGCCTAGGAGGAGATTAAAGGCATGTCTCTCTCTAATGAAAGGGGAATTGAACAGCTGTGACGTTGCCACCCACCACCAATCCAAAGAGAACTATCTCCCCCTCCCTCTCTCTCCCCCTTCCTCTCTCTCCCCCTTCCTCTCTCTCCCTCTCTCTCCCCCTTCCTCTCTCTCTTCATCTCCCTCTATCCATCTCCCCATCATCACTGCATATATAATTACTGCCAGCCTGGATGGGGTCATGTGACATTTAAATACCTTGGGATTTTCAACTGGGCATGCTCCATTGTATCACTTGGCTGCTTCCCCTCCTCCTCTTCAACTCCTCCCTCTATCCGTCCCTCCTTTATTCATCCTTTCCTGAGGATGCCTATTATTGTCCTGTATCCCTGCTCAGTCACGCTAGAGCCTGTAGTTACTGGGGCTACTGTCTCTAGCTGTATCTCTGTTTCTTTCTCTCTATGGTTCTCTGGCTGACAGAGAGCTGTCTTTACCCTGTACTGTGAGGGTGTGGAGGGATAGACAGTGTGTTATTCCTCGTTCCTCTCCCATCTCCTGATGTCTAACCGGACTGACTGACCGTCTGCTGCTCAATGCTCTCTCCTAGATGGATGAATGGATAGATGTACATGGTTCTAGCCTATCTGTCTAACACCTTCATTGACTGGCTGACTACAGAAGAGGAAGGAGGAGGGACACCGCAAAAACATCAATTCAGCAGGTGGCTGGTAAGGGACACGCAGATTCATAGTGTCTGTGTGCAGGCACCACCAGTGCATTTCCAACATGTCTTGACTTTATGTAAATAAGCAAGTTAGAGGTAGCACTAGTGTCTGTATTACTGTGTCGGTGTTTCTGTGTTCCTGTGGCTGTGTTAGTATGACTGTGTCTGTGTGTATTTGCTTTTAAGTATACAGTGCAATTACTGTGTGTTAATTTTGATGGTCATTGACTGTGTTTTTATTCATGCACACAGACCGATGCTCTCTAATATTGCTGAGAGGGTTGGGTCAGAGAGGGCAGAGGTTGGCTGGTGGTTGAAGTTGTGGTTGGGTGGAGCTCGAGTTATGGTTGTGGCGAGGTTTGGGGGCTCAGATGTTTTGGCGTGGCGCCAGTTGCCAGGTTGTTGGTCCCAGTTTTGGAGCCCCACTTCAGATGGGCATAGTCTGTCAGTCAGGGACGCTAGCTCACACACACACACGCACACACACACACACACACACACACACACACACACACACACACACACACACACACACACACACACACACACACACACACACACACACACACACACACACACACACACACACTGCACACGCATTTACACATACAAAATACTTAAACACTCCCACAACAACACAGTACTGATTCTCACCAGTCTCCAGCATGTTGATATGTTAATGGTTGGCATTTAGCAGTGCTATGCTGTATGTTAAATGCCTCATGGCAGGACTTAGCCCATCCAATCCAAACCAAGCCAGGCACGACCAATCTGAGCCAAAGCAGGGGAGGATGAGGTGGACTTTGATTTAGAGGATAAGCGTGATTGACTTCAACAAGCTGTTTAACGTCCCTCCTGTGAGGGTGTGTGTGTGTGTGTGTGTGTGTGTGTGTGTGTGTGTGTGTGTGTGTGTGTGTGTGTGTGTGTGTGTGTGTGTGTGTGTGTGTGTGTGTGTGTGTGTGTGTGTGTGTGTGTGTGTGTGTGTGTGTGTGTTTGCGCGTGTGAGTGAGGCTTCAGGTGTCTGATTAACATTGACATTAATACACCCTGACAGTGACTGAGGAATTAGACTGACCCTTTAATGCCTGTCTTAGCGTTAGGGTATTGTAGTGTGTGTGTTTTGTCTATGAGACCCTGCCAGTTGCTGGCAATTGAGGTGCTTCCGATGAAAGCATTAAACTGGATTTGCTTTTCTATGAATGCATGTGGATGGAAACACACACACATATTATCACGCACACAGACTGTACACACACAGTCTTGTACAGCTAACCGTGAGGGGACACAATTCAGTCCCATTCAAAATCCTATTTTTTACGTAACCCTAAAACTAACCCGTACTCTTACCCTAGCCTGAACCCCAACCCCAAAACATTGTGGGGACTAACCGAATGTCCCCAATCGGTCAAATTTTGATTTGATCGATCGATCGATCGACCGACCCAACGACCGACCGACCGACCTACCTACCTACCTACCTACCTACCTACCTACCTACCTACCTACCTACCTACCTACCTACCTACCTACCTACCTACCTACCTACCTACCTATCTATCTAAAATTGAAGTCGTAAGTTTACATACACTCTGGTTGGAGTCATTAAAAAAAAAATTCAACCACTCCACAAATTTCTTGTTAACAAACTATAGTTTTGGCAAGTCGGTTAGGACATCGACTTTGTGCATGACTCAAGTAATTTTTCCAACAATTGTTTGCAGATTATTTCACTTATAATTCATTGCATCACAATTCCAGTGGGTCAGAAGTTTACATACACTAAGTTGACTGTGCGTTTAAACAGCTTGGAAAATTCCATAATAAAAAAAAAAACAATTATTTTTATTTCACCTTTATTTAACCAGGAAGGCTAGTTGAGAATAAGTTCTCATGTGCATCTGCGACCTGGCCAAGATAAAGCATAGCAGTGTGAACAGACAACAACACAGAGTTACACATGAAGTAAACAATAAACAAGTCAATAACATAGTAGAAAAAAAATAATCTGTATACATTGTGTGCAAAAGGCATGAGGAGGTAGGCAATAAATTGGCCATAGGAGTGAATAATTACAATTTAGCAGATTAACACTGGAGTGATAAATGATCAGATGAACATGTGCAGGTAGAGATACTGGTGTGCAAAAGAGCAGAAAAGTAAATAAAATAAAAACAGTATGGGGATGAGGTAGGTAAATTGGGTGGGCTATATACCGATGGACTATGTACAGCTGCAGCGATCGGTTAGCTGCTCAGATAGCAGATGTTCAAAGTTGGTGAGGGAGATAAAAGTCTCCAACTTCAGAGATTTTTGCAATTCGTTCCAGTCGCAGGCAGCAGAGAACTGGAAGGAAAGGCGGCCAAATGAGGTTTTGGCTTTAGGGATGATCAGTGAGATACACCTGCTGGAGCGCGTGCTACAGGTGGGTGTTGCCATCGTGACCAGTGAACTGAGATAAGGTGGAGCTTTACCTAGCATAGACTTGTAGATGACCTGGAGTCAGTGGGTCTGGCGACGAACATGTAGCGAGGGCCAGCCGACTAGAGCATACAGGTCGCAGTGGTGGGTGGTATAAGGTGCTTTAGTAACAAAACGGATGGCACTGTGATAAACTGCATCCAGTTTGCTGAGTAGAGTATTGGAAGCTATTTTGTAGATGACATCGCCAAAGTCGAGGATCGGTAGGATAGTCAGTTTTACTAGGGTAAGTTTTGCGGCGTGAGTGAAGGAGGCTTTGTTGCGAAATATAAAGCCGACTCTAGATTTGATTTTGGATTGGAGATGTTTGATATGAATCTGGAAAAAGAGTTTGCAGTCGAGCCAGACAGCTAGGTACTTATAGATGTCCACATATTCTAGGTCAAATCAAATCAAATAATTTTATTTGTCACATACACATGGTTAGCAGATGTTAATGCGAGTGTAGCGAAATGCTTGTGCTTCTAGTTCCGACAATGCAGTAATAACCAACAAGTAATATAACTAACAATTCCAAAACTACTGTCTTATACACAGTGTAAGGGGATAAAGAATATGTACATAAAGATATATGAATGAGTGATGGTAGAGCAGCATAGGCAAGATACAGTAGATGGTATCGAGTACAGTATATACATATGAGATGAGTATGTAAACAAAGTGGCATAGTTAAAGTGGCTAGTGATACATGTATTACGTAAGGATGCAGTAGATGATATAGAGTACAGTATATACGTATGCATATGAGATGAATAATGTAGGGTATGTAACATTATATTAGGTAGCATTGTTTAAAGTGGCTAGTGATATATTTGACATCATTTCCCATCAATTCCCATTATTAAAGTGGCTGGAGTTGAGTCAGTGTGTTGGCAGCAGCCACTCAATGTTAGTGGTGGCTGTTTAACAGTCTGATGGCCTTGAGATAGAAGCTGTTTTTCAGTCTCTTGGTCCCAGCTTTGATGCACCTGTACTGACCTCGTCTTCTGGATGATAGCGGGGTGAACAGGCAGTGGCTCGGGTGGTTGTTGTCCTTGATGATCTTTATGGCCTTCCTGTAACATCGGGTGGTGTAGGTGTCCTGGAGGGCAGGTAGTTTGCCCCCGGTGATGCGTTGTGCAGACCTCACTACCCTCTGGAGAGCCTTATGGTTGTGGGTGGAGCAGTTGCCGTACCAGGCGGTGATACAGCCTGCCAGGATGCTCTCGATTGTGCATCTGTAGAAGTTTGTGAGTGCTTTTGGTGACAAGCCAAATTCCCTCAGCCTCCTGAGGTTGAAGAGGCGCTGCTGCGCCTTCTTCACGATGCTGTCTGTGTGAGTGGACCAATTCAGTTTGTCTGTGATGTGTATGCCGAGGAACTTAAAACTTACTACCCTCTCCACTACTGTTCCATCGATGTGGATAGGGGTGTGTTCCCTCTGCTGTTTCCTGAAGTCCACAATCATCTCCTTAGTTTTGTTGACGTTGAGTGTGAGGTTATTTTCCTGACACCACACTCCGAGGGCCCTCACCTCCTCCCTGTAGGCCGTCTCGTCGTTGTTGGTAATCAAGCCTACCACTGTTGTGTCTTCCGCAAACTTGATGATTGAGTTGGAGGCGTGCGTGGCCACGCAGTCGTGGGTGAACAGGGAGTACAGGAGAGGGCTCAGAACGCACCCTTGTGGGGCCCCAGTGTCTCAGCGGGGTGGAGATGTTGTTGCCTAACCTCACCACCTGGGGGCGGCCCGTCCGGAAGTCCAGTACCCAGTTGCACAGGGCGGGGTCGAGACCCAGGGTCTCGAGCTTGATGACGAGCTTGGAGGGTACTATGGTGTTGAATGCCAAGCTGTAGTCGATGAACAGCATTCTCACATAGGTATTCCTCTTGTTCAGATGGATTAGGGCAGTGTGCAGTGTGGTTGAGATTGCATCGTCTGTGGACCTATTTGGGCGGTAAGCAAATTGGAGTGGGTCTAGGGTGTCAGGTAGGGTGGAGGTGATATGGTCCTTGACTAGTCTCTCAAAGCACTTCATGATGACGGAAGTGAGTGCTACGGGGCGGTAGTCGTTTAGCTCAGTTACCTTAGCTTTCTAAGGGACAGGAACAATGGTGGCCCTCTTGAAGCATGTGGGGACAGCAGACTGGTATAGGGATTGATTGAATATGGCCGTAAACACACCGTCCTGCTGGTCTGCGCATGCTCTGAGGGCGCGGCTGGGGATGCCGTCTGGGCCTGCAGCCTTGCGAGGGTTAACACGTTTAAATGTCTTACTCACCTCGGCTGCAGTGAAGGAGAGTCCGCCTGTTTTCGTTGCAGGCCATGTCAGTGGCACTGTATTGTCCTCAAAGCGGGCAAAAAAGTTATTTAGTCTGCCTGGGAGCAAGACATCCTGGTCCGTGACTGGGCTGGTTTTCTTCTTGTAGTCCGTGATTGACTGTAGACCCTGCCACATACCTCTTGTGTCTGAGCCATTGAATTGAGATTCTACTTTGTCTCTATACTGACGCTTAGCTTGTTTGATAGCCTTGCGGAGGGAATAGCTGCACTGTTTGTATTCGGTCATGTTACCAGTCACCTTGCCCTGATTACAAGCAGTGGTTCGCACTTTCAGTTTCACGCTAATGCTGCCATCAATCCACGGTTTCTGGTTAGGGAATGTTTTAATCGTTGCTATGGGAATGACATCTTCAACGCACGTTCTAATGAACTCGCACACCGAATCAGCGTATTCGTCAATGTTGTTATCTGACGCAATACGAAACATATCCCAGTCCACGTGATGGAAGCAGTCTTGGAGTGTGGAGTCAGCTTGGTCGGACCAGCGTTGGACAGACCTCAGCGTGGGAGCCTCTTGTTTTAGTTTCTGTCTGTAGGCAGGGATCAACAAAATGGAGTCGTGGTCAGCTTTTCCGAAAGGAGGGCGGGGCAGGGCCTTATATGCGTCGCGGAAGTTAGAGTAACAATGATCCAAGGTTTTTCCACCCCTGGTTGCGCAATCGATATGCTGATAAAATTTAGGGAGTCTTGTTTTCAGATTAGCCTCGTTAAAATCCCCAGCTACAATGAATGCAGCCTCCGGATAAATGGATTCCAGTTTGCAAAGAGTCAAATAAAGTTTGTTCAGAGCCATCGATGTGTCTGCTTGGGGGGGAATATATACGGCTGTGATTATAATCGAAGAGAATTCTCTTGGTAGATAATGCGGTCGACATTTGATTGTGAGGAATTCTAAATCAGGTGAACAGAAGGATTTGAGTTCCTGTATGTTTCTTTCATCGCACCATGTCTCATTAGCCATAAGGCATACGCCCCCGCCCCTCTTCTTACCAGAAAGATGTTTGTTTCTGTCGGCGCGATGCGTGGAGAAACCCGCTGGCTGCACCGCCTCCGATAGCGTCTCTCCAGTGAGCCTGTTTCCGTGAAGCAAAGAACGTTACAGTCTCTGATGTCCCTCTGGAATGCTACCCTTGCTCGGATTTCATCAACCCTGTTGTCAAGAGACTGGACATTGGCGAGATGAGTGCTAGGGAGTGGTGCACGATGTGCCCAGAAGACCGCTTAGTTTCCCTCTTTCACGGAGTCGGTTTTTTGGGTCGCCGCATGGGATCCATTCCGTTGTCCTGGTTGAAAGGCAGAATACAGGATCCGCGTCGCGAAATCATATTCTTGGTCGTACTGATGGTGAGTTGATGCTGATCTTATATTCAGTAGTTCTTCTTGACTGTATGTAATGAAACCTAAGATGACCGGGGGTACTAATGTAAGAAATAAAAATAAAAATAATAATAATAATAACAAAAAACTGCATAGTTTCCTAGGAACGCGAAGCGAGGCGGCCATCTCTGTCGGCGCCGGAAGGTAGGAACCATCCAGGGTGGTGATGCTAGTCGGGCGTGCGGGTGCAGGCAGCGAATAGTTGAAAAGCATGCATTTGGTTTTACTAGCGTTTAAGAGCAGTTGAAGGTCACGGAAGGAGTGTTGTATGGCATTGAAGCTTGTTTGGAGGTTTGTTAACACAGTGTCAAAGGAAGGGCCAGAAGTATACAGAATGGTGTCGTCTGCGTAGAGGTGGATCAGGGAATCGCCCGCAGCAAGAGCAACATCATTGATATATACAGAGAACAGAGTCGGCCCGAGAATTGAACCCTGTGGTACCCCCATAGAGACTGCCAGAGGACCGGACAACATGCCCTCCGATTTGACACACTGAACTCTGTCTGCAAAGTAGTTGGTGAACCAGGCAAGGCAGTCATTAGAAAAACCGAGGCTACTGAGTCTGCCGATAAGAATATGGTGATTGACAGAGTCGAAAGCCTTGGCCAGGTCAATGAAGACGGCTGCACAGTACTGTCTTTTATCGATGGCGGTTATGATATCGTTTAGTACCTTGAGCGTGGCTGAGGTGCACCCGTGACCGGCTCAGAAACCGGATTGCACAGCGGAGAAGGTACGGTGGGATTCGAGATGGTCAGTGATCGGTTTGTTGACTTGGCTTTCGAAGACCTTAGATAGGCAGGGCAGGATGGATATAGGTCTGTAACAGTTTGGGTCCAGGGTGTCTCCCCCTTTGAAGAGGGGGATGACCGTGGCAGCTTTCCAATCCTTGGGGATCTCAGATGATACGAAGGAGAGGTTCAACAGGCTGATAATAGGGGTTGCGACAATGGTGGCGGACAGTTTCAGAAATAGAGGGTCCAGATTGTCAAGCCCAGCTGATTTGTATGGGTCCAGGTTTTGCAGCTCTTTCAGAACATCTGCTATCTGGATATAGGTAAAGGAGAAGCTGGGGAGGCGTGGGCGAGTAGTTGCGGGTGGGGGTCTGTTGGCCGAGGTTGGAGTAGTCAGGAGGAAGGCATGGCCAGCCGTTGAGAAATGCTTGTTGAAGTTTTCGATTATCACGGATTTATCGGTGGTGACCGTGTTACCTAGCCTCAGTGCAGTGGGCAGCTGGGAGGAGGTGCTCTTGTTCTCCATGGACTTTACAGTGTCCCAGAACTTTTTGGAGTTAGAGCTACAGGATGCAAATTTCTGCTTGAAAAAGCTGGCCTTTGCTTTCCTGACTGACTGCGTGTATTGGTTCCTGACTTCCCGGAACAGTTGCATATCGTGGGGACTATTCGATGCTATTGCAGTCCGCCACAGGATGTTTTTGTGCTGGTCGAGGGCAGTCAGGTCCGGAGTGAACCAAGGGCTATATCTGTTCTTAGTTCTGCATTTTTTGAATGGATCATGCTTGTCTAAGATGGTGAGGAAGTTACTTTTAAAGAATGACCAGGCATCCTCAACTAACGGGATGAGGTCAATATCCTTCCAGGATACCCGGGCCAGGTCGATTCGAAAGGCCTGCTCGCAGAAGTCTTTTAGGGAGCGTTTGACAGTGATGAGGGGTGGTCGTTTGACTGCGGACCCGTAGCGGATACAGGCAATGAGGCAGTGATCGCTGAGATCCTGATTGAAGACAGCAGAGGTGTATTTGGAGGGCAAGTTGGTCAGGATAATGTCAATTAGGGTGCCCATGTTTACGGATTTCGGGTTGTACCTGGTGGGTTGCTTGATGATTTGTGTGAGATTGAGGGCATCTATCTTAGATTGTAGAACTGCCGGGGTGTTAAACATATCCCAGTGTAGGTCACCTAACAGAACAAACTCTGAAGCTAGATGGGGGGCAATCAATTCACAGATGGTGTCCAGGGCACAGCTGGGATCTGAGGGGGATCGGTAGCAGGCGGCAACAGTGAGAGACCTATTTCTGGAGAGATTAATTTTTAAAATTAGAAGGTCTAACTGTTTGGTCATAGACCTGGAAAGCATGACAGAACTTTGCAGGCTATCTATGTAGTAGATTGCAACTCCTCCCCCTTTGGCAGTTGTATCTTGACGGAAAGTGTTATAGTTGGGTATGGAAATCTCAGAATTTTTGGTGGCCTTCCTAAGCCAGGATTCAGCCACGGCAAGGACATCAGGGTTGGCAGAGTGTGCTAAAGCAGTGAGTAAAACAAACTTAGGGAGGAGGCTTCTGATGTTGACATGCATGAAACCAAGGCTTTTTCGATCACAGAAGTCAACAAATGAGGGTGCCTGGGGACATGCAGGGCCTGGGTTTACCTCCACATCACCCAAGGAACTGAGGAGGAGTAGGATGAGAGTGCGGCTAAAGGCGTTGGGGACAAGGAATAAAAGGAGCAGATTTATGGGCGTGGTAGAATATATTCAGGGCATAATGTGCAGACAGGGGTATGGTGTGGTGCGGGTACAGCGGAGGTAAGCCCAGGCACTGGGTGATGATAAGAGAGCTTGTATCTCTGGACATGCTGGTTATAATGGGTGAGGTCACCGCATGTGTGGGAGGTGGGACAAAGGAGGTATCAGAGGTGTGAGGAGTGGAACTAGGGGCTCCATTGTAAACTAAAACAATGATAACTAACCTGAACAACAGTATACAAGGCATATTGATATTTGAGAGAGTCATATAGCAAGGCATAAAGTAATTGCAGGTCTTGATTGGGAGAGCTTGCTAAAACAACAGGTGAGACAACAACAGCTAGTCAGCTAACACAACAGCAGGTAAATTGGCGATGACTAGGCAGAGAGGGTCGGATTAACTACACACAGAGCCTGAGTTCGTGGCTGGGACCGACAGATAAAACATAAATAAACAGAATGGAGTGCCGTGATTAATGGACAGTCCAGCAGGCATTAGCTATGTAGCCAAGTGATCATAGTGTCCAGGGGGTAGCAGTAGATGGAACAGTGAAGCCGCCACTACTATAGCACGCGGGCGACACAGCGTTTAAAGTTAGTAGCTCGGGGGTGGCCGGTCTGCTCAGACGGAGGCCGGTTGATGGCACAGCGGATGGAGTATTCATCGGCAGATCAGTCGTGGTGGTGCTGCGGGGGGCCGTGTCGACAGAGAATCCAAGCCAGATGGCTTAAGAGGTATTGTAGAATTTAGTTTGCTAGCAGGGAGATGTGCCTGGCTCACGGCTAACTGGTGCTAGCTTCGTGGCAGTGGCGTTAGCCATGGTCCAGAGTTTATAGCAAGGATCCGGTTGAGTATTGGGATCTAACCGTGTATGAATGGGGTTCGGGTGAACAGCTGAGTAGGCCGGGAGGTGGGCCTCAGGGATAGCTTCGGTACTGGGTGCAAGCTAGCTGTGAAGATCAGAAGTAGTGGTCCAGGGATTACGGCAGGAATCCGGCGTTGTTGTGGAGAGACAGTTCGATACTGGTAGACTGGCGAGTATTATCCAGGCTAAAAACAGGGCTGGCTGTGCAGAAGGTAAAAGCCGCTAGCAGTGGCTAACAATGACTAAACAGCTTGTAGCTAATTAGCTGGTTAGCTTCTGGAGGTTCTTGAATGTATTCTAAAATTAAAAATAATAGCGATTCCATATCTCATTGGGTGAGGCAGGTTACCGGAAGGTATAATCAAATTAAAAATCGAAAAGAGATTGAAAATAAATATGGGTCCAGTGAGTGGTTGGGCTGGCTGGGGACACAGCGATTCAGACAGTTAGCAGGCCTGTGCTAACAAGCTGACAGTTAGTAGGCCGGGGCTAAACAAGTTAGCAGTTAGCAGACCGGGCTAAACAAGCTAGCAGTTAGTAGACCGGGGCAGGCTAGCAGTTAGCAGGCCGGGTTAGCAAGAAAGCAGATAGCAGGGGCTAGAAAGTTAGCCTTTGGGGGACGTCGCGATGGGGTTATGTCTGTTTTTGCCTCTTCATGCGGTGACGTTGATAGACCGGTCGTGGAATTAGTAGGGTTCCAAGTAGCTCTAGGTAGCTAGCAGGCCTAGCTGGTTATCATAATGGGCCTTCAGCGGGCGTCGCGCCTGAGGGGCCTGTTGGAGTCCTCGGGCAGATTATGTCAGTATTCCAGTCATAGGGGATCTGCGGGGTTCCATGCCCCGTACCGGCTGTAGAAGGGGTCCGGATATTGTATCCCAGGAGTAGGCTTCGGTGGTAGCACAGGAGCTCTGGCCGGGATAGCTTCAAGCTAAGTGGATAGAAATGCTAGCCAGGAGTAGTCATCCGGGGTTGCGGTTAGCTAGTTGTGAAGATCCAGATGAAAATGTTCAGTTTGCGGTGGGAATCCGGGGATAAATATCATAGGTCCGTTATGCTCTGGTTAGAGTCATGTTGTTCGAACTGGCGAGAGCTGTTCGAGCTGAAGGTTAGCTGATGACCGCTGGCAATGGTTTGCTGACTGATAGCTGATAGTTAGCTGGCTACCTTCAGTTGAGGGATTCCAGATCCGAAGTAAATATAGATACTTTAGGGGAAAAAGCAGATCCACGCTGCATTGGGTGAGGCGGGTTGCAGAGAGTATTTAGATGTTGAGGTTTAGCAAAATATTTTAAAAGATATGCAAAGAAAAATATGTAAAAAATGATATATACAAGGGACACGACAGGACAAAGACTTCTGACTGCTACGCCATCTTGGATTATACTTGTAAAAATGATGTCATGGCGTTAGAAGCTTCTGCTGAGGCTAATTGACATCATTTGAGTCAAGTGGAGGTGTACCTGTGGATGTAGTTCGAGGCCTACCTTCCAACTTTGCTTGACATCATGGGAAAATCAAAAGAAATCAGCATAAACCTCAGAAAAATAATTGTAGACCATTTCCAAAAGCCTGAAGATACCACATTCATCTGTACAAAAACAAGTACGCAAGTATAAACATCATGGGACCACGGAGCATCACACCGCTCAGGAATGAGAAGCGTTCTGTCTCTTAGAGATGAAGGTACTTTGGTGCGAAAAGTGCAAATCAATCCCAGAACAACAGCAAAGGACCTTGTGAAGATGCTGGAGGAAACAGGTACAAAGTATCTATATCCACAGTAAAACGAGTACTATATCGATATAACCTGAAAGGCACGGAAGAAGCCACTGCTCCAAAACCGCCATAAAAAAGCCAGACTATGGTTTGCAACTGCACATGGGGACAAAGATCGTACTTTTTGGATAAATGTCCTCTGGTCTGATGAAACAAAAATACAACTGTTTGGCCATAATGACCATCATATGTTTGGAGGAAACAGGGGGACGCTTGCAAGCCAAAGAACACAATCCCAACTGTAAAGCACAGGAGTGGCAGCATTATGTTGTTGGGTGCTTTGCTGCAGGAGGGACTAGTGCACTTCACAAAATAGATGGCATCATGAGGCGGACAATTATGTGGATATATTGAAGCAACATCTCAAGACATCAGTCAAGAAATTAAAGCTTGTTCACAAATGGGTCTTCCAAATGGACAATTACCCCAATCATACTTCCAAAATTGCTTAAGGACAACAAAGTCAAGGTATTGGAGTGGCTATCACAAAGCCCTGACCTCAATCCCATAGAAAATGTGTTGGCAGAACTGAAAAAGCATGTGCGAGCAAGGAGGCCTACAAACCTGACTCAGTTACACCAGCTCTGTCAGGAGGAATGGGCCAAAATTCACCCAACTTATTGTGGGAAGCTTGTGGAAGGCTACCCGAAACGTTTGAATTAGGTTAAATAATTTAAAGGCAATGCTACCAAATACGAATTGAGTGTATGTGAACTTCTGACCCACTGGGAATGTGATGAAAGAAATAAAAGCTGAAATAATAAATAATTCTCTCTACTATATATTCTGAAAATAAAGTGGTGATCCTAATTTTTACTAGGATTCAATGTCAGGAATTGTGAAAAACTGAGTTTAAATGTATCTGACTAAGGTGTATGTAAACCTCTGACTTCAACTGTATCTATCTTTCTCTCTCGCTCTCTCTCTCTCTCTCTCTCTCTTGCTCTCTCGCTCTCTCTCTCTCTTTCTCTCTTGCTCTTGCTCTCTCTCGCTCTCTCTCTCTCTCTCTTTCTCTCTCCTCACTGTTTCTTTCCCTTCTCTCCTACTGTGTGCTGTTTGCTGTGTGTTGATTGGTTTGTAGATAAATATAACTGTTATCCTGCATCCCTATTGGTTGACCGAGTGTTGTTTACATATGATGACTGCAATATGTTGTTTGTTATGGTTGTTCTGAACTGTGAGTATGAGTGGGTGTGTGTGTGTGTGTTTAAGCAGGGAGTGGTGTTATTGCCGCAGTGCTTGCTTTCTGCACCCAATTTGGAGAGTGAGCTAAGGAGACTGGCAGAGGGTGTGATCAGAAATTTAAGCACGTATCAGTGCACATACACACACACACACACACACACACGCACACATACTGCGTGCTTGTAGTGTTTCTGTAGAATACTGAGCAGGGTGGAGTGAATACTGTGTTTCTCTGCAGAGCACTGCTGCAGAACTAACGCCAGCTACCTCACTCTCTCTCCCCCTCTCTCTCTTTCTTTCTTTCTTTCTCTCTCTCTCTCTCTCTGTGTGTGTTTGAACAATGTGGTATATGTTTTTGAGAGGTTGTAGTATATGTGTTTGAGAGGTTGTGGTATATTTGTTTGAGAGGGATGTGGTATATCGGTTTGGGAGGTTGCGGTATATGTGTTTGAGAGGTTGCGGTATATGTGTTTTAGAGGTTGTGGTATGTTTGTTTCAGAGGTTGTGGTATATGTGTTTGAGAGGTTGTGGTATGTTTGTTTCAGAGGTTGTGGTATGTGTGTTTGAGAGGTTGTGGTATGTTTGTTTCAGAGGTTGTGGTATATGTGTTTGAGAGGTTGTGGTATGTTTGTTTCAGAGGTTGTGGTATATGTGTTTGAGAGGTTGTGGTATATGTGTTTGAGAGGTTGTGGTATATGTGTTTGAGAGGTTGTGGTATATGTGTTTGAGAGGTTGTGGTATATGTGTTTGAGAGGTTGTGGTATGTTTGTTTCAGAGGTTGTGGTATATGTGTTTGAGAGGTTGTGGTATATGTGTTTGAGAGGTTGTGGTATATGTGTTTGAGAGGTTGTGGTATGTTTGTTTCAGAGGTTGTGGTATATGTGTTTGAGAGGTTGTGGTATGTTTGTTTCAGAGGTTGTGGTATATGTGTTTGAGAGGTTGTGGTATATGTGTTTGAG
The DNA here is from genome assembly GCF_021184085.1 of Oncorhynchus gorbuscha. Lineage (NCBI taxonomy): Eukaryota > Metazoa > Chordata > Actinopteri > Salmoniformes > Salmonidae > Oncorhynchus > Oncorhynchus gorbuscha. The sequence goes on along the minus strand of NC_060175.1, from coordinate 24,344,771 downwards.
AGGTTGTGGTATATGTGTTTGAGAGGTTGTGGTATATGTGTTTGAGAGGTTGTGGTATATGTGTTTGAGAGGTTGTGGTATATGTGTTTGAGAGGTTATGGTATATGTGTTTGAGAGGTTGTGGTATATGTGTTTGAGAGGTTGTGGTATATGTGTTTGAGAGGTTGTGGTATATGTGTTTGAGAGGTTGTGGTATATGTGTTTGAGAGGTTGTGGTATATGTGTTTGAGAGGTTGTGGTATATGTGTTTGAGAGGTTGTGGTATATGTGTTTGAGAGGTTGTGGTATATGTGTTTGAGAGGTTGTGGTATATGTGTTTGGAGGGAAGGGGAATATATACATCATTGTAGATACAAAAGTATGTGGACACCCCCTCAAATTAGTAGATATGGCTGTTTCAGCCACACCCATTGCTTACAGGTGTATAAAATTGACCACACAACCAGGCAATCTCCATAGATAAACATTGGCAGTAGAATGTCTCGTACTGAAGAGCTCAGTGACTTTCAATGTGGCACCATCATAGGATGCCATCTTTCAAACAAGTCAGTTCATCACATTTCTGCCCTGCTAGAGCTGCCCCGGTCAACTGTAAGTGCTGTTATTGTGATGTGGAAACATCTAGGAGCAATAACGGTTCAGTCACGAAGTGGTAGGCCACACAAACTCACAGAATGGGTCCGCCGAGTGCTGAAGCACATAGCAACACTCAATTCCGAGACTGCCTCTGGAAGCAACGTCAGCACAATAACTGTTCGTCAGGGGCTTCATGAAATGGTTTCCATGGCCGAGCAGCCGGACACAAGCCTAAGATCACCATGCACAATGCCAAGCGTTGAATGGCGTGGTATAAAGCTCTCCGTCATTGGACTCTGGAGCAGTGGAAAAACGTTCTCTGAAGTAATTACATTTACATTTAAGTCATTTAGCAGACGCTCTTATCCAGAGCGACTTACAAATTGGTGCATTCACCTTATGACATCCAGTGGAACAGTCACTTTACAATAGTGCATCTAAATCTTAAAGGGGGAAGGGGGGGAAGGGAATACTTATCCTATCCTAGGTATTCCTTAAAGAGGTGGGGTTTCAGGTGTCTCCGGAAGGTGGTGATTGACTCCGCTGTCCTGGCGTCGTGAGGGAGTTTGTTCCACCATTGGGGGGCCAGAGCAGCGAACAGTTTTGACTGGGCTGAGCGGGAGCTGTACTTCCTCAGTGGTAGGGAGGCGAGCAGGCCAGAGGTGGATGAACGCAGTGCCCTTGTTTGGGTGTAGGGCCTGATCAGAGCCTGGAGGTACTGAGGTGCCGTCCAGGATCACACCAAGGTTCTTAGCGCTCTGGGAGGAGGACACAATGGAGTTGTCAACCGTGATGGCGAGATCATGGAACGGGCAGTCCTTCCCCGGGAGAAAGAGCAGCTCCGTCTTGCCGAGGTTCAGCTTGAGGTGGTGATCCGTCATCCACACTGATATGTCTGCCAGACATGCAGAGATGCGATTCGCCACCTGGTCGTCAGAAGGGGGAAAGGAGAAGATTAGTTGTGTGTCGTCTGCATAGCAATGATAGGAGAGACTATGTGAGGTTATGACAGAGCCAAGTGACTTGGTGTATAGCGAGAATAGGAGAGGGCCTAGAACAGAGCCCTGGGGGACACCAGTGGTGAGAGCGCGTGGTGAGGAGACAGATTCTCGCCACGCCACCTGGTAGGAGCGACCTGTCAGGTAGGACGCAATCCAAGCGTGAGCCGCGCCGGAGATGCCCAACTCGGAGAGGGTGGAGAGGAGGATCTGATGGTTCACAGTATCGAAGGCAGCCGATAGATCTAGAAGGATGAGAGCAGAGGAGAGAGAGTTAGCTTTAGCAGTGCGGAGCGCCTCCGTGATACAGAGGAGAGCAGTCTCAGTTGAATGACTAGTCTTGAAACCTGACTGATTTGGATCAAGAAGGTCATTCAGAGAGAGATAGCGGGAGAGCTGGCCAAGGACGGCACGTTCAAGAGTTTTGGAGAGAAAAGAAAGAAGGGATACTGGTCTGTAATTGTTGACATCGGAGGGATCGAGTGTAGGTTTTTTCAGAAGGGGTGCAACTCTCGCTCTCTTGAAGACGGATGGGACGTAGCCAGCGGTCAGTGATGAGTTGATGACCAAGGTGAGGTAAGGGAGGAGGCCCCCGGAAATGGTCTGGAGAAGAGGGGAGGGGATAGGGTCAAGCGGGCAGGTTGTTGGGCGGCCGGCCGTCACAAGACGCGAGATTTCATCTGGAGAGAGAGGGGAGAAAGAGGTCAGAGCACAGGGTAGGGCAGTGTGAGCAGAACCAGCGGTGTCGTTTGACTTAGCAAACGAGGATCGGATGTCGTCGACCTTCTTTTCAAAATGGTTGACGAAGTCGTCTGCAGAGAGGGAGGAGGGGGGAGGGGGAGGAGGATTCAGGAGGGAGGAGAAGGTGGCAAAGAGCTTCCTAGGGTTAGAGGCAGATGCTTGGAATTTAGAGTGGTAGAAAGTGGCTTTAGCAGCAGAGACAGAGGAGGAAAATGTAGAGAGGAGGGAGTGAAAGGATGCCAGGTCCGCAGGGAGGCGAGTTTTCCTCCATTTCCGCTCGGCTGCCCGGAGCCCTGTTCTGTGAGCTCGCAATGAGTCATCGAGCCACGGAGCGGGAGGGGAGGACCGAGCCGGCCTGGAGGATAGGGGACATAGAGAGTCAAAGGATGCAGAGAGGGAGGAGAGGAGGGTTGAGGAGGCAGAATCAGGAGATAGTTTGGAGAAGGTTTGAGCGGAGGGAAGAGATGATAGGATGGAAGAGGAGAGAGTAGCGGGGGAGAGAGCGAGGGTTGGGACGGCGCGATACCATCTGAGTAGGGGCAGTGTGGGAGGTGTTGGATGAGAGCGAGAGGGAGAAGGATACAAGGTAGTGGTCGGAGACTTGGAGGGGAGTTGCAATGAGGTTAGTGGAAGAACAGCATCTAGTAAAGATGAGGTTGAGCGTATTGCCTGCCTTGTGAGTAGGGGGGGAGGGTGAGAGGGTGAGGTCAAAAGAGGAGAGGAGTGGAAAGAAGGAGGCAGAGAGGAATGAGTCAAAGGTAGACGTGGGGAGGTTAAAGTCGCCCAGAACTGTGAGAGGTGAGCCGTCCTCAGGAAAGGAGCTTATCAAGGCATCAAGCTCATTGATGAACTCTCCGAGGGAACCTGGAGGGCGATAAATGATAAGGATGTTAAGCTTGAAAGGGCTGGTAACTGTGACAGCATGGAATTCAAAGGAGGCGATAGACAGATGGGTAAGGGGAGAAAGAGAGAATGACCACTTGGGAGAGATGAGGATCCCGGTGCCACCACCCCGCTGACCAGAAGCTCTCGGGGTGTGCGAGAACACGTGGGCGGACGAAGAGAGAGCAGTAGGAGTAGCAGTGTTGTCTGTGGTGATCCATGTTTCCGTTAGTGCCAAGAAGTCGAGGGACTGGAGGGAGGCATAGGCTGAGATGAACTCTGCCTTGTTGACCGCAGATCGGCAATTCCAGAGGCTACCGGAGACCTGGAACTCCACGTGGGTCGTGCGCGCTGGGACCACCAGATTAGGGTGGCCGCGGCCACGCGGTGTGGAGCGTTTGTATGGTCTGTGCAGAGAGGAGAGAACAGGGATAAACAGACACATAGTTAACAGGCTACAGAAGAGGCTACGCTAAAGCAAAGGAGATTGGAATGACAAGTGGACTACACGTCTCGAATGTTCAGAAAGTTAAGCTACGTAGCAAGAATCTTATTGACTAAAATGATTAAAATGATACAGTACTGCTGAAGTAGGCTAGCTGGCAGTGGGTGCGTTGTTGACACTACACTAATCAAGTCGTTCTGTTGAGTGTAATAGTTTCTACAGTGCTGCAATTCGGGGGCTAGCTGGCTAGCTAGTAGTGTTGTTTACGTTACGTTGCGTTAAAAGGACGACAATAGCTGGCTAGCTAACCTAGAAAATCGCTCTAGGCTACACAATTATCTTTGATACAAAGACGGCTATGTAGCTAGCTATGTAGCTAGCTACGATCAAACAAATCAAACCGTTGTACTGTAATGAAATGAAATGAAAATGTGATACTACCTGTGAATGCAACCGGGTTGTTGAGTTCTATTCAGAAGACGTTGGCTAGCTGTTGGCTAGCTAGCAGAGTCTCCTACGTTAAGGACGACAAATAACTGGCTAGCTAACCTCGGTAAATTAAGATAATCACTCTAAGACTACACACTCTAAACCTAAACAACACAATTATCTTGGAACGAAGATAATGAATCACGATTCACAATTTGTCAGTTTGACGGACTAATCTGGGTTTAGCGGATGCCAGAAGAACTTTAAATGCATAGTGCCAACTGCATAGTGCCAACTGTAAAGTTTAGTGGAGGAGGAATAATGGTCTGGGGCCGTTTTTGATGTTTCGGGCTAGGTGCCTTAGTTCCAGTGAAGGGAAATCTTAATGCTACAGAATACAATGACATTCTAGACAATTCTGTGCTTCCAACTTTGTGTCAACAGTTTGGGGAAGGCCTGTCCCTATTTCACCCCTGTGCTCAAAGCGAGGTCCATACAGAAATTGTTTGTCGAGATCGGTGTGGAAGAATTTGACTGCCCTGCACAGAGCCCTGACCTCAACCTCATCCAACACCTTTGGAATGAATTGGAACTCCGACTGTAAACCAGGCCTAATCGCCCAACATCAGTGCCCGACCACACTAATTCTCTTGTGGCTGAATGGAAGCAAATCCCCACAGCAGTGTTCAAACAGCATATATATATACAGTGGGGCAAAAAAGTATTTAGTCAGCCACCAATTGTCCAAGTTCTCCCACTTAAAAAGAGGCCCGTAATTTTCATCATAGGTACACTTCAACTATGACAGACAAAATGAGAAAAATAAATCCAGAAAATCACATTGTAGGATTTTTTAATGAATTTATTTGCAAATTATGGTGGAAAATAAGTATTTGGTCAATAACAACAGTTTATCTCAATACTTTGTCATATACCCTTTGTTGGCAATGACAGAGGTCAAATGTTTTCTGTAAGTCTTCATAAGGTTTTCACACAATGTTGCTGGTATTTTGGCCTATTCTTCCATGCAGAACTCCTCTAGAGCAGTGATGTTTTGGGGCTGTTGCTGGGCAACACGGACTTTCAACTCCCTCCAAAGATTTTCTATGGGGTTGAGATCTGAGAAATGTTTGTTTGCAACTGTTGGACGAATGATTACATCCTAGATCAGCTAGATGTGCTAGGAGGTATTGAATGTGTCACTGTCTGTCCATCTGTAACGGGCTGTCTTCTCACCTACGTTGTAGCAACCTCATGATGTTTATAGGGAACATTTGAGTTTCATGTAGTAGCCTAAACCTGCAACCTCATGATGTTTATAGGGAACATTTGAGTTTCATGTAGTAGCCTAAACCTATCACTGTTACATTGAACTGAGTGAATGGAATATAATGACATTCATCTAATATTGTAATAGAAATAAGGTCCTCCCTAATCTTAAATGGCACCAACTGCCACTGTTGTGCATGTGTTATCCACACCAGCAGGCGTCTGTCTGAGTGGAGCTGTCCGGTGAACTTCACATTTACTGTCCTTATCAGTCAGCACCCCTCCTATCTAATGTCATTAGAGTGTGTGTGTCTGAGTCAAGGTATATCTCTTAATGTAATGTAATTAATTAATCTGCATTCTACTTATGTCTTCCTAGATCTGTACATCTTTGTGTGTGTGTATTAAGTGTGAATCTAATTTCTCTGATGAATTCCGAGCAGGCGGTAGGGATTAAAGGGTTGGTTAAGCCTCATCCTTCACCTGAAGCCCCCCTAGGTGTTACCATAGCAACCCTTTAAGTAAGTGACGCCGGGCAAACCCTCCATCTTGGGAGAGGAAGGAAGGACAAAAGAGACAGGGAAGAGAGAGAGAGGGAAAGAGAAGGAGAGGTGAAGAGAGAGGGAAGGTGTCTGGACAGTGGGGATGGGGGAGGGTGTGTGAGGAGCAAAGAGAAAAATGAGAGATGGGGAAGAGAGAGAGAGGGAAAGAGAAGAAGAGGTGAAGATAGAGGGAAGGTGTCTGGACAGTGGGGATGGGGGAGGGTGTGTGAGGAGCAAAGAGAAAAATGAGAGATGGGGAAGAGAAGGAGAGGTGAAGAGAGAGGGAAGGTGTCTGGACAGTGGGGATGGGGGAGGGTGTGTGAGGAGCAAAGAGAAAAATGAGAGATGGGGAAGATATCCCCTGTGGGGGAAGAGAGATAAAGAGGTAGATGAAGAAAGAATAAGGATAGAAGGAAGGTTTCCCCACGGGAGGGATGAAAGGTGTGATCATCCAAACCAATGAAATGATATTTGTCACATGCTTGGTAAACAATAGGTGTAGACTAACAGTGACATTCTTACTTACAGGCCCTTCCCAACAATGCAGAGAAATAATAGAAAAATAATAACAAGATTCTTGCTACGTAGCTTAACTTTCTGAACATTCGAGACGTGTAGTCCACTTGTCATTCCAATCTCCTTTGCATTAGCGTAGCCTCTTCTGTAGCCTGTCAACTATGTGTCGGTTTATCCCTGTTCTCTCCTCTCTGCACAGACCATACAAACGCTCCTCACCGGGTGGTCCCAGCGCGCACGACCCACGTGGAGTTCCAGGTCTCCGGTAGCCTCTGGAACTGCCAATCTGCGGTCAACAAGGCAGAGTTCATCTCAGCCCATGCCTCCCTCCAGTCCCTCGACTTCTTGGCCCTGACGGAAACATGGATCACCACAGACAACACTGCTACTCCTACTGCTCTCTCTTCGTCCGCCCACGTGTTCTCGCACAGAGTCTGGTCAGCGGGGTGGTGGCACCGGATCTCTCCCAAGTGGTCATTCTCTCTTTCTCCCCTTACCCATCTGTCTATCGCCTCCTTTGAATTCCATGCTGTCACAGTTACTAGCCCTTTCAAGCTTAACATCCTTATCATTTATCGCCCTCCAGGTTCCCTCGGAGAGTTCATCAATGAGCTTGATGCCTTGATAAGCTCCTTTCCTGAGGACGGCTCACCGCTCACAGTTCTGGGCGACTTTAACCTCCCCACGTCTACCTTTGACTCTTTCCTCTCTGCCTCCTTCTTTCCACTCCTCTCCTCTTTTGACCTCACCCTCTCACCTTCCCCCCCTACTCACAAGGCAGGCAATACGCTCGACCTCATCTTTACTAGATGCTGTTCTTCCACTAACCTCATTGCAACTCCCCTCCAAGTCTCCGACCACTGCCTTGTATCCTTTTCCCTCTCGATCCAACACCTCCCACACTGCCCCTACTCGGATGGTATCGCGCCGTCCCAACCTTCGCTCTCTCTCCCCCGCTACTCTCTCCTCTTCCATCCTATCATCTCTTCCCTCCGCTCAAACCTTCTCCCACCTATCTCCTGATTCTGCCTCCTCAACCCTCCTCTCCTCCCTCTCTGCATCCCTTGACTCTCTATGTCCCCTATCCTCCAGGCCGGCTCGGTCCTCCCCTCCCGCTCCGTGGCTCGATGACTCATTGCGAGCTCACAGAACAGGGCTCCGGGCAGCCGAGCGGAAATGGAGGAAAACTGCGGACCTGGCATCCTTTCACTCCCTCCTCTCTACATTTTCCTCCTCTGTCTCTGCTGCTAAAGCCACTTTCTACCACGCTAAATTCCAAGCTTCTGCCTCTAACCCTAGGAAGCTCTTTGCCACCTTCTCCTCCCTCCTGAATCCTCCGCCCCCTCCCCCCTCCTCCCTCTCTGCAGATGAAACCATTTTGAAAAGAAGGTCGACGATATCCGATCCTCGTTTGCTAAGTCAAACGACACCGCTGGTTCTGCTCACACTGCCCTACCCTGTGCTCTGACCTCTTTCTCCCCTCTCTCTCCAGATGAAATCTCGTGTCTTGTGACGGCCGGCCGCCCAACAACCTGCCCGCTTGACCCTATCCCCTCCTCTCTTCTCCAGACCATTTCCGGAGACCTTCTCCCTTACCTCACCTCGCTCATCAACTCATCCCTGACCGTTGGCTACGTCCCTTCCGTCTTCAAGAGAGCGAGAGTTGCACCCCTTCTGAAAAAACCTACACTCGATCCCTCCGATGTCAACAATTACAGACCAGTATCCCTTCTTTCTTTTCTCTCCAAAACTCTTGAACGTGCCGTCCTTGGCCAGCTCTCCCGCTATCTCTCTCTGAATGACCTTCTTGATCCTAATCAGTCAGGTTTCAAGACTAGTCATTCAACTGAGACTGCTCTCCTCTGTAACGGAGGCGCTCCGCACTGCTAAAGCTAACTCTCTCTCCTCTGCTCTCATCCTTCTAGATCTATCGGCTGCCTTCGATACTGTGAACCATCAGATCCTCCTCTCCACCCTCTCCGAGTTGGGCATCTCCGGCGCGGCCCACGCTTGGATTGCGTCCTACCTGACAGGTCGCTCCTACCAGGTGGCGTGCGAGAATCTGTCTCCTCACCACGCGCTCTCACCACTGGTGTCCCCAGGGCTCTGTTCTTGGCCCTCTCCTATTCTCGCTATACACCAAGTCACTTGGCTCTGTCATAACCTCACATGGTCTCTCTTATCATTGCTATGCAGACGACACACAATTAATCTTCTCCTTTCCCCCTTCTGATGACCAGGTGGCGAATCGCATCTCTGCATGTCTGGCAGACATATCAGTGTGGATGACGGATCACCACCTCAAGCTGAACCTCGGCAAGACGGAGCTGCTCTTCCTCCCGGGAAGGACTGCCCGTTCCATGATCTCGCCATCACGGTTGACAACTCCATTGTGTCCTCCTCCCAGAGCGCCAAGAACCTTGGCGTGATCCTGGACAACACCCTGTCGTTCTCAACTAACATCAAGGCGGTGGCCCGTTCCTGTAGGTTCATGCTCTACAACATCCGCAGAGTACGACCCTGCCTCACACAGGAAGCGGCGCAGGTCCTAATCTAACAGGCACTTGTCATCTCCCGTCTGGATTACTGCAACTCGCTGTTGGCTGGGCTCCTGCCTGTGCCATTAAACCCCTTCAACTCATCCAGAACGCCGCAGCCCGTCTGGTGTTCAACCTTCCCAAGTTCTCTCACGTCACCCCGCTCCTCCGTTCTCTCCACTGGCTTCCAGTTGAAGCTCGCATCCGCTACAAGACCATGGTGCTTGCCTACGGAGCTGTGAGGGGAACGGCACCTCAGTACCTCCAGGCTCTGATCAGGCCCTACACCCAAACAAGGGCACTGCGTTCATCCACCTCTGGCCTGCTCGCCTCCCTACCACTGAGGAAGTACAGCTCCCGCTCAGCCCAGTCAAAACTGTTCGCTGCCCTGGCCCCCCCAATGGTGGAACAAACTCCCTCACGACGCCAGGACAGCGGAGTCAATCACCACCTTCCGGAGACACCTGAAACCCCACCTCTTTAAGGAATACCTAGGATAGGTTAAGTAATCCCTCTCACCCCACCCCCCCTAAGTTTTAGATGCACTATTGTTAAGTGACTGTCCCACTGGATGTCATAAGGTGAATGCACCAATTTGTAAGTCGCTCTGGATAAGAGCGTCTGCTAAATGACTTAAATGTAAATGTAATGTAAATAACTTTGCTATATACGTGGGGTAGCAGTACCAAGTCGATGTGCAGGGGTACGAGGTAATTGAGGTAGATACAGCGGTAATTGAGGTAGATACACTAAGTATTTACACCACTTGACTTTTTCCCTACATTTTGTTGTTACAGCCTGAATTTAAAATAGAATAAATGTAGATTTTTTTTTGTCACTGACCTACCCAGAATACCCCATAATGTCAAAGTGGAATTATATTTTTCTAAGTTTTTACAAATGAATTAAAAATGAAAAGCTGAAATATCTTGATTCAATAAATATTAAATCTATTTGTTATGGCAAAGTTCATTCATAGCGCTGGATGGTTTTTGCGACTGCAATTGAAGAAACTTTCAAAGTTCTTGTCAATTTCCGGATTGACTGACCTTCATATCTTAAAGTAATGATAGACTGTTTCTCTTTGCTTATTGGAGCTGTTCTGGCCATAATATGGACTTGGTCTTTTATCAAATAGGGATGTCTTCTGTATATCCCCCCCACCTTGTCACAACACAACTGATTGGCTCAAACGCATTAAAAAGGAAAGAAATTCCCAAAATGCACTTTTAACAAGGCACAACTGTTAATTGAAATACATTCTAAGTGATTACCTCATTAAGCTGGTTGAGAGAATGCCAAGAGTGTGCAAAGCTGTTTTCAAGGCAAAGGGTGGCTATTTTGAAGAATCTCAAATATATTTTGATTTGTTTAAAACTTGTTTGGTTAGTACATGATTCCATGTGTGTTATTTCATAGTTTTGATGTCTTCACTATTATTCTACAATGTAGAAAAGAGTAAAAATAAAGAAAAACCCTTGAATGAGTAGGTGTGTCCAAACTGACTGGTACTGTATATGGAGAAGGTTTCAGGCCCAAATACATGTAGAAAATAAATACACTTGTTTCCTGATCTTTGTTATATCTCTCAGATATAGGACAGACACTTCAGAACAAACCTCCTTAAGATACATGGAATAACCATCATAGGATGCCATCTTTCCAACAAGTCCAACAACTATATGTTGTTCCATGTGGTAAATCTGTTCAATGTGATTCTATGGGCTAATAGCAAAATACAATGTTTCGTCAAATGTTTTAATTATTAAGGGGTCTTAAAATGATAAATAAAATAGTTAAATTACCTCCATAAAACAATTCCATATGTTAGCTTAGTAACCCCCCCCCGCCTTAGACAGGGCTTAGGCTCTAGAGGGTTAAGCCCCACTCCCCCATACATCCTACTGAGAAAAAATATACCCTCTCAATGCACTCTGTGTATGTGTGTGTCTTTGTTTACTGTGTGTCTATATCCATGTCTTTTGTCTGCTCCTCCTCCCATGTGCTGTGTGTGTGTTATTCATTCTGGAACAGACTGCAGGCTCTCTCTCTCTCTGTGTGTGTGTGTTTTATGTGTGTGTGTGTGTGTGTGTGTGTGTGTGTGTGTGTGTGTGTGTGTGTGTGTGTGTGTGTGTGTGTGTGTGTGTGTGTGTGTGTGCGTGCGTGCGTGCGTGCGTGCGTGCGTGCGTGCGTGCGTGCGTGCGTGCGTGCGTGCGTGCGTGCGTGCGTGCGTGCGTGCGTGCGTGCGTGCGTGAGTGAGAAAGAGAGAGAGTGAGAAAGAGATGTGGTGTGAGGCAACAGAGCAGGTGGTTTATCAGGGGACCTGCCAAGTGCGAAGAGGGCTGCACACAGAAAGTGTGTGTTCATCTCTCACCTTCCTCTCCTTCTTACACAACAGTCTAGTCTCAGTATATCCACCTCTAAAATAGAGTAAGATACTACCTAGGATACATTTCAAAAGTGTATCCTTGTCTCCCCTCCTTCATCTGCACTGGTATGAAACTAATATTATATTATTCAATTTCAACGATCATTAGATTGATAAGCATTACATGCAGCTTTCATATATTTTCAGACAGTGCAGAGGAAGGAGATGAGTCGAGGAGAGTAGTGTGTGTGTGTGTGTGTGTGTATGTGTGCGTGTGTGTAGGTAAGTAAGTAAATGAAGGGGTGTGTAGAAGACAGTCTGCTGCAGTCTTCACTGAGAACAGTCTTTCTATCTCTTTCATCTGTCTGTCTGTTGGCTGTGTAGCTGATTCTGCTCCAGGGAGGGGAGTGGGTTAGGAAATAGGGAGGTGTTGACAAGCCTGCTCCCTCTGATTTTCTGGGTGGCGAGGGCTCCTACAAACACTTTGATTTCCCCAGCCTTCTAAACCCTAAGCTTATTTGCATAGTGAATAAGTACACAGTGAATAAGCCCACAGTGAATAGTCACATTGTGGTAGAAAGGAGGCAGGTTGATGTTGCCCCCCTCCGGCTGTTGCAGTTTAATGACTGTATTAAACTATTTTCACCCCTCTTCCACCCTGCGGGAGGGGGGAATCTGCCGCTTATGAGGAGAGGAGGAGAGGAGAAGAGAGGAGAGAAGCAGAGAGGGAAGGGGAGAGGGAAGGGGAGAGGAGGGGGGAGGAGAGAAGCAGAGGGGGAGAGGAGAGGAGAGGAGAGGCATGGAGCAGAGAGGAGAGGAGAGGAGAGGAGAGGAGAGAAGAGAAGAGGAGTGGAGAGGAGAGGAGAGGAGAGGAGAGAGAGGAGAGGAGAGGAGAGGAGAGGAGAGGAGAGGCGTGGAGCGAAGAGGGAATGGGAGAGGAGAGGAGAGGAGAGGATAGGATAGGATAGGAGAGGGGAGAGGCGTGGAGCGGAGAGGGAATGGGAGAGGAGAGGAGAGGAGGAGGAGGAGAGGAGAGGAGAGGAGAGGAGTGAAGCAGAGAGGGAAGGGGAGAGGCGTGGAGCGGAGAGGGAAGGGGAGAGGAGAGGAGAGGAGA
>NC_060175.1:24322354-24329854 GCF_021184085.1 Oncorhynchus gorbuscha | reverse complement strand
TCTGCATTCAGAGTCTCAATTTGGTGTTTGTCCCATTTTGTGATTTCTTGGTTGGTGAGTGGACCGCAGACCTCACAACCAATCCATCTCCTCCCTTTTCCATTCCATGTCTCTATCTCTGTCTGTGTGTGTGTGTGGTGTATAGTGAACCTACCTCAGCTTCTGGTGTGTGTCTATCAATGTGTGTTTGTGTAGTGTGTGTGTCGGTGTCTGTGTGTGTTCATGTGTGTGTGAGGGGGACCCCCCCCACGAACAGGCCACACACAGACACACACACCCCTACACTCAATATCACCCGTCACTTGTCTCCCTCTCTATCTCTGTGCCATCCCCCTATTCACCCCTCCACCCCTCCCCCTATCCACCCCTCCAACCATCCCCCTATCCACCCCTCCATCCATCCACCCCCCCCCTATCCACCCCTCCACCCCTCCCCCATCCACCTCACCACCCCTCCCCCATCCACCTCACCACCCCTCCCCCATCCACCTCACCAACCTTCCGCCATGTGGCTAACACTTGCAAAACAGATCTCTCTCCATCCTCTCCTTTCTCTGATCTCCTCCCATTCACTGTTCTATTCTCTCCTGTTCTCCCTGCTACTCAACCATGACTGACAGACAATGGACACACAATAGCTGACAAAGATGCACAATAGAGAGGGGGAATGTATGCAACTGGAGAGCCTGAATCAGGATATAGACACGCGGCAGCAGCAGAGCTATAGACCCCATCTCTTCTATAGGATCCTTGGCTCAGTTCTCCCATGCTCCTATTCTCTCACTGGTTTGGCAAGAAGAACAGCGTTCACCTCTCTGTATTCCTTTGATGTGAAATCAGGTGTAAGTGAAGATGTGATGAATTGGGAAAGGCATTGCAACTACGCATTGGGGTTAGGAGAAATGTAACTACTTTGGGCCTACTGTGGGAAGTGGTCCGCTATTGAACATTGTGGTTTTGTATGGTCGGCTTTATAATCTGTTTACAGAACAAAGTCATTATAATTAAATGTAATTGTTTGTAACTTAGTGACTTGTGATTATGATGATCAATGATGGGTTGTCTTCCTGTTTCAACAGTTTAGAAAGATCAGTTAGTGGGTTTGTTATTGTCACGCCTTGGTCATTTTATTTTGTGTTTTCGTTATATATTTGGTCAGGCCAGGGTGTGACATGGGGTTTTGTTATTGTATTTTCGTATTGGGGTTTGTAGTATTTGGGATTGCGGCTGACTAGGGGTGTTGTATAGGCTTGGCTGCCTGAGGCGATTCTCAATCAGAGTCAGGTGATTCTCGTTGTCTCTGATTGGGAACCGTATTTAGGTAGCCTGAGTTTCGCTTTGTATTTTGTGGGTGATTGTTCCTGTCTCTGTGTAGTGTTCACCAGATAGGCTGTAATTAGATTTCACGTTCCATTTGTTGTTTTGTATTGTATAGTTATTTCATGTATCATGTTTTCATTCATGAAAGATCATGAGTAACAAACACGCTGCATTTCGGTCCGATTCTCTTTCCACAAAACGAAGAACGCCGTTACAGTTATTAAGTAGAGTCTCTGGGATATTACAGACACATTTCTTCTTTAGCCTTATAAGGGTTCAACTGGCATGCAAAGGAATCTAGCTTGAAGAGAGCTGGCACTAAAACAGAGCTTGTGGACCGTGGTACAATAATATGCACACACACACATATTACACACCCATATACATACACATATCACACACACACACACACACACACACACACACACACACACACACACACACACACACACACACACACACACACACACACACACACACACACACACACACACACACACACACACACACACACACACACACACACACACACACACACACACACACAGATAACACACACACTTACTGTTTGAATGCAGTGGGTTGTGAAATGTGATGCTACTGTGTTCTATCCCTGACCACATTTTGTGAACCAGGCCTCTTCCTTGTTGATCCTGCGTCTCCACTCAGCAGGGGGGCTTATGTAATCAGGGTGTGTGTGTGTTCCTGCATGTGTGTGTGTACGTGTCCCTGGCCTTGTTATGGTGCAGAGCGCGTCCCCCTTCACTCTGAACTCTGGTCCGTTGACTTCTCTACTATGCGGTGTGAGTTTGGTTGTGGTGGTCTGTTATGTGTTGTGGGTGGAGGGTATCCTGTTCCCGCCTCTCTCTTTACCCACACCATAACATTGTGTCATCTGACACATCTGCTGTGAGTGAAATCGATTGGCTCGCTTTAGTTTGAGATACAGCAATCAGCCTTTCATGCATTTTAAACTGAATGTTTATTTATTCACCAGTGAAGGAAGATGTATATATGTGTATATTTTTAGTTATACGTCCAGTAATGAACGTAGCTGAATCTCTTCTTCGAAACTAATCCATCCTTTGCCCCTTCACATGCACACACAGTCAGGTGCACACACAGACACACGCACACACAGACACACGCACACACACACAGACACACGCTCACACACGCCTGTTTGCTCATTCCTGTGGTGACAGACAGCCTTTCAGGGAGTGAAGTGGTGACATCCAGCTTACTGAGGCTTGATTAATAGTGGAGGAGAGGAGAGACAAACATGGGGAAGATAGAGTGAAGGGAGAGAAAAACAGCAACATTTAGTCATCCCCCCTTTCCTCTCGTCCTCCCTGAATCCTCTCCTCCACCTCCACACCCACTCAGTCCCTTCTATCTTCCTTTCCTCTCGTCCTCCCTGAATCCTCTCCTCCACCTCCACACCCACTCAGTCCCTTCTATCTTCCTTTCCTCTCGTCCTCCCTGAATCCTCTCCTCCACCTCCACACCCACTCAGTCCCTTCTATCTTCCTTTCCTCTCGTCCTCCCTGAATCCTCTCCTCCACCTCCACACCCACTCAGTCCCTTCTATCTTCCTTTCCTCTCGTCCTCCCTGAATCCTCTCCTCCACCTCCACACCCACTCAGTCCCTTCTATCTTCCTTTCCTCTCGTCCTCCCTGAATCCTCTCCTCCACCTCCACACCCACTCAGTCCCTTCTATCTTCCTTTCCTCTCGTCCTCCCTGAATCCTCTCCTCCCCTTCAACACCCACTCAGTCCCTTCTATCTTCCTTTCCTCTCGTCCTCCCTGAATCCTCTCCTCCCCTTCAACACCCACTCAGTCCCTTCTATCTTCCTTTCCTCCATTTCCCTCTCCTCTGCTTGTTACTAGTCAGAGAGTGATATCAAACCTATGTAATGTCTGTGTAATAACATGTGTGTAAAGTTTGGGGCCAGTTAGTCAGCAGCCTTAGCGGGACCTCTCTGACAGTCTGACAGTGACATTCACTGGGCCCAGAGGAAGAGAAGTGGAACCATACCCTTATTTCATCTATTTATCCCAATCTCTCTCTTTCTCTCTCTCTCTCCCCTTCTCCATCACCCCCTCCTTCTCCTCTCTCTCCTCTGCTGGCTTACTGTGATTGCGTGCCTGGTGCAGTAATCGCCTCAGAGGAGCTGCCATGGCGGGGACTAATGGGCTGGCTGACTGGGAGGGAGCCTTCTGACTGGATGCTAATCTGGCCTGCTAATGCTAACCTTTTGACTCTAATGAGAGGAAATAATTAAAGTTTAGTCATGACAAAAAATGAGAGGCCTGTGGCAGTGTGTGCATTTGGGAGTCTTGAAAAAAGATATTGCAGTGCTGTGTAGGTCTCGAAGGGGAGAGGGTTAGTGGTAAGTCTAGTTTTTTGAGGGAGGGGTTGATCAGTCATGACATCTCTCATTCCCCTACGGCCCACAGTGAGGCTAAGAGAGGGAGAAGGAGGAGGAGAGAGAGGGAGAGCAGAAAATAGGAATAGAGGATAGAGGAAAAAATGAGAGAGGGATAAAACGTCATACCGAGATACATGGAAAGATAAAGGGAGAGAGAGAGAGAAGGAGAATGAGTAGAGAGGGACATAGAGGGAGGGAGAGAGAGAGAAAGAGAGCGTGACAGAGCTATTAATAGGATGATAACTGTTGGCAGCGTGTCTCTCAGGACACGATGGTGCTTCCAAACATCTTCCCAGAAGACCTTTCAGTGCTGGGTCGTAGGGGGTCAGCACAGCATCACTGCCAGATGACTTCCTGGTCCTGTCTCACCCTCTTTTCTGCCAAGCTAAATACTCTCTATTTTCCTCTCTCTCTCTCTCTCTCTCTCTTGCTCTCTCTCTGTATTCATCTCTCCCTCCCTTTTCCCTCTCTCTTTCTCTCTCTGTTTCCCTCCCTCTCTTTCTGTCTGCTTTTTTTATCCAGTTGTATCCAGTCCATCCTCCGTTAGTGTCGTGGGAAAGGCTGAGAGGAAAGGAGGCAGATTCAGCCTTTCCCAGTGTTTGAGGCCATGTCTGTCCATCTATGTACTGTAAATGTCAATCAGCTCCATAGAGACACATCACACTGCTCTGGCCTCATTTAGTAATGTCCCTGGTCTCATAGAGAAGGTTTCTCTGGTAAGA
This sequence comes from Oncorhynchus gorbuscha, assembly GCF_021184085.1. Taxonomy (NCBI): domain Eukaryota; kingdom Metazoa; phylum Chordata; class Actinopteri; order Salmoniformes; family Salmonidae; genus Oncorhynchus; species Oncorhynchus gorbuscha. The sequence continues at coordinate 24,325,379 of NC_060175.1, read as the reverse complement.
TGGAGAGAGAGGTGGGGATGGAGAGATAGACATTTGCATGAGTGCACACACACACACACACACACACACAAAAAAGTTCTGGCCAGGGTAGTGCCAATCCAGTGCCGATCAGTGGGTGTGGGCTCTCCAAGGTGATGACTGTTGCTTGGCAACTACACCCTGCTCATTAATATGTAGGTTTATACACATCCCTCTTTGGCACTTTTGGCAAACACACACACACCAAAGTATTGCATAAAAAGCCTTTGCTAAAGTATGTTTTCAGAAAGGCTGTAGACTTTGAACAAGGATGACCATTTAAGTTTCCATCTCCCTCAGTCTATGAGTTCATCTTACAATGCATAGTAGTAGTACAGTAGTAGTAGTATTACAGTAGAATTGCAGTAATAGTATTGCAGTAGTATTACAGTAGTAGTTTTACAGCAGTAGTGTTACAGTAGAAGCAACACTAGTATTGCAGTAGTAGTATTACAACAGTAGTATAGCAGTAGTAGTGTTGCAACATGAGTATTACAGTAGTAGTATTACAGTAGTTTATATTACAACAGAAGTATTACAGTAGTATTACAGTAATATTTGTAGAGTAGCAGTATTTTAGTAGTGGTTTTACATTAGTATTACAGTAGTAGCATTACAACAGTAGTAGTATAGCAGTAGTAGTATTACAGTAGTAGTATAGCAGTAGTAATATTACAGTCAAAGTATAACAATAGAAGTATTTAGTGCTGAGCGATTAGTGCTTTTTGAGGTCGGTTTTGGTTTGATTATTAAAAAATAATTGCAGTTTTCAGTTTTGGTAATGTTTTTAAACATGGAATCAAATGCACTATGCATTATGTGGGTTGAATGCTGTAACAACACAGTATAAAACAATTGATACAAGTCCCATTATGGTACGGACTCTCCATTACTACTTAGAACTTATTAGCCATTTGTTGCTGTGTATATTACTTTATTACTTTATTATTTAATTCCAAGTAATCTCATCTCTATAGAGCTACTGCATATGCTGTCTAACAAAATCACTATTTTAGTAGTTCTTCATGTCACGCCTGCTCCCGCTTTCCCACACCTGTCACCATCGTTATGCGCATCAACGCTTCATTAGTCTCACCTCTACTCCATAGCGTTTTTGATTTCCTTCCCTATATCTGTCTATTCCATAGTTTCATCCCTGTGTCAGCATTATTGTCATTATCTTTACACAAATCCAGACAGCTGATATGCTGAAAGAGGTGCAAAATCTGGATCCCTACAAAGCAGCTGGGCTAGACAATCTGGACCCTCTCTTTCTAAAATGTTCCGCCGAAATTGTTGTAATCCCAATTACTAGCCTGTTCAACCTCTCTTTCGTATCGTCTGAGATCCCCAAAGATAGGAAAGCTGCCACAGTCATCCCCCTCTTCAAAGGGGGAGACACTCTAGACCCAAATTGTTACAGACCTAAATCCATCCTGCCCTAACTTTCTAAAATCTTCGAAAGACAAGTTAACAAACAGATCACCGACCATTTCGAATCCTACCGTACCTTCTCCACTATGCAATCTGGTTTGCGAGCTGGTCATGGGAGCACCTCAGCCATGCTCGATATCATAAATGCCATCGATAAAAGACAGTACTTTGCAGCCGTCTTCATTGACCTGGCCAAGGCTTTCAACTCTGTCAATCACAGCGTTCTTATCGGCAGACTCAACAGCCTTGGTTTCTCAATGACTGCCTCGTCTGGTTCACCAACTACTTCTCAGATAGAGTTCAGTGTGTCAAATCGGTGGGCCTGTTGTCTGGGCCTCTGGCAGTTTCTATGGGGGTGCCACAGGGTTCAATTCTCGGGCTGACACGTTTCTCTGTATATATCAATGATGTCGCTCTTGCTGCGGGTGATTCTCTGATACACCTCTAAGCAGACGACACCATTCTGTATACATCTGGCTCCAAACGAGCTTCAATGCCATACAACACTTCCTTCCGTGGCCTCCAGCAGCTTTTAAATGCTAGTAAAACTAAATGCATGCTCTTCAACCAATCGCTATCGCACCCGCCCGCCCGACTAGCATCACTACTCTGGACGGTTCTGACTTAGAATATGTGGACAACTACAGTTACCTAGGTGTCTGGTTAGACTGTAAACTCTCCTTCCAGATTCACATTAAGCATCTCCAATCCAAAATTAAATCTAGAATCAGCTTCCTATTTCTCAACAAAGCCTCCTTCACTCATGCTGCCAAACATACCCTCGTAAAACTGACTGTCCTACCGATCCTTGACTTTGGCGATGTCATTTACAAAATTATCTCCAACACTGTAGTCTATCACAGTGCCATCCGTTGTGTCACCGAAGCTTCATATACTACCCACCACTGTGACCTGTATGCTCTTGTTGGCTGGCCCTCACTACATATCCATTGCCAAACCTACTGGCTCCAGGTCATCTATAAGTCTTTGCTAGGTAAAGCCCTGCCTTTGGCCACCTTTCCTCCCAGTTCTCTGCTGCCAATAAATGGAACGAATCACAAAAATCACTGAAACTGGAAACTTATATCTCCCTCTCTAACTGTAAGCATCAGCTGTCAGAGCAGCTTACCGATCACTGTACCTGTAAATAGCTGTAAATTACCGATCACAGCCCATCTGTAAATAGCACACCTATCTACCTCATCCCCATATTGTTATTTGTATTTATTTTTGCTCTTTTGCACCTCATTATCTCTACTTGCACATCATCATCTGCACATGTATTATTCCAGTGTTAATGCTAAATTGTAATTATTTCACCTCTATGGCCTATTTATTGCCTAACCTCCCTAATCTTACTACATTTGCACACACTTGTACATAGATTTTTCTATTGTGTTGTTGACTGTATATTTGTTTATCCCATGTGTAACTCTGTGTTGTTTTTGTCGCACTGCTTTGCTTTATCTTGGCCAGGTCGCAGTTGTAAATGAGAACTTGTTCTCAACTAGCCTACCTGGTTAAATAAAGGTGTTCTCAACTAGCCTACCTGGTTAAATAAAGGTGAAATAGG
>NC_060175.1:24307758-24317254 GCF_021184085.1 Oncorhynchus gorbuscha | reverse complement strand
TAGAGGGAAACATCTGTCTGTCTGTCTGTTGTAAGGGCTATAGAGGGAAACATCTGTCTGTCAAGTGTTATAAGGGCTATAGAGGGAAACATCTGTCTGTCTGTCTGTATAAGGGCTATAGAGGGAAACATATGTCTGTCTGTTATAAGGGCTATAGAGGGAAACATCTGTCTGTCTGTCTGTCGTAAGGGCTACAGAGGGAAACATCTGTCTGTGTCTGTTGTTAGGGCTATAGAGGGGAAACATCTGTCTGTCTGTCTCGTCGTAAGGGCTATAGAGGGAAACGTCTGTCTGTCTGTCTGTCCTGTCTGTCTGTCTGTCTGTCTGTCTGTCTGTCTGTCTGTCTGTCTGTCTGTCTGTCTGTTCTGTCTGTCTCGTCTGTCTGTCTGTCTGTCTGTCTGTCTGTCTGTCTGTTGTAAGGGCTATAGAGGGAAACATCTGTGTGTCTGTCTGTTGTAAGGCCTATAGAGGGAAACATCTGTCTGTCTGTCTGTCTGTTGTAAGGCCTATAGAGGGAAACATCTGTCTGTCTGTTGTAAGGGCTATAGAGGGAAACATCTGTCTGTCTGTCTGTTGTAAGGGCTATAGAGGGAAACATCTGTCTGTCTGTCTGTTGTAAGGGCTATAGAGGGAAACATCTGTCTGTCTGTTGTAAGGGCTATAGAGGGAAACATCTGTCTGTCTGTCTGTTGTAAGGGCTATAGAGGGAAATGTCTGTCTGTCTGTTGTAAGGGCTATAGAGGGAAACATCTGTCTGTCTGTCTGTTGTAAGGGCTATAGAGGGAAACATCTGTCTGTCTGTCTGTTGTAAGGGCTATAGAAGGAAACATCTGTCTGTCTGTTATAAGGGCTATAGAGGGAAACATCTGTCTGTCTGTCTGTTATAAGGGCTATAGAGGGAAACATATGTCTGTCTGTTATAAGGGCTATAGAGGGAAACATCTGTCTGTCTGTCTGTTGTAAGGGCTATAGAGGGAAACATCTGTCTGTCTGTCTGTTGTAAGGGCTATAGAGGGAAACATCTGTCTGTCTGTCTGTTGTAAGGGCTATAGAGGGAAACATCTGTCTGTCTGTCTGTTGTAAGGGCTATAGAGGGAAACATCTGTCTGTCTGTCTGTTGTAAGGGCTATAGAGGGAAACATCTGTCTGTCTGTTATAAGGGCTATAGAGGGAAACATCTGTCTGTCTGTCTGTTATAAGGGCTATAGAGGGAAACATATGTCTGTCTGTTATAAGGGCTATAGAGGGAAACATCTGTCTGTCTGTCTGTCGTAAGGGCTACAGAGGGAAACATCTGTCTGTGTCTGTTGTTAGGGCTATAGAGGGAAACATCTGTCTGTCTGTCTGTCGTAAGGGCTATAGAGGGAAACGTCTGTCTGTCTGTCTGTCTGTCTGTCTGTCTGTCTGTCTGTCTGTCTGTCTGTCTGTCTGTCTGTCTGTCTGTCTGTCTGTCTGTCTGTCTGTCTGTCTGTCTGTCTGTCTGTCTGTCTGTCTGTCTGTCTGTCTGTCTGTCTGTTGTAAGGGCTATGAGGGAAACATCTGTGTGTCTGTCTGTTGTAAGGCCTATAGAGGGAAACATCTGTCTGTCTGTCTGTCTGTTGTAAGGCCTATAGAGGGAAACATCTGTCTGTCTGTTGTAAGGGCTATAGAGGGAAACATCTGTCTGTTCGTCGTAGGTAAATTTGGAAATCAAATCAAGAATCGGTTTATTCCGCAACAAAGCCTCCTTCACTCACACGTTTACTCCTAGTAAAACTGACTATCCTACTGATCCTCGACTTCGGCGACAAGCCATCTACAAAATTGCTTCCAACACTCTACTCAGCAACTGATGCAGTTTATCACAGTGCCATCCGTTTTGTCAACAAAAAAGCAAGAACTTTATATTGCTCACTGACTTTACTCTAGTCGGCTGGCCCTCGCTTACATATTCGCTGCCAGACCCACTGGCTTCAGGTCATCTACAAGGGCTAGGGTAAATTCACCTGATCTACTACTATCAGATGATGGCAACACCCAACTAGAGCACTCGTGTATCTCATTGATCATCCCTAAAGCCAACACTTATCCGGTCAGCTTTTTTGCTCCAGTACTCTGCTGCCTGTGACTGAACGAATGCAAAACCAGTTGAGACTTTATCTCCCTCACTAACTTCAAACATCAGCTAGCTGAGCAGCTAACTGAATACTGCAGCTGTACATAATCTATTGGTAAATAGCACCCATTTTCATCTACCTAAGTCTCATGGATAAAAGCGCCTTTTCAAATGGCATATATTATTATTATTATTACCTCATCCCCAGTTTTTATTTATTTACTTTTCTGCTCTTTTTTGCACACCAATATCTCTACCTGTACATGATCATTTATCACTTCAGTGTTAATCTGCAATATTGTACTATTCGCCTACCTCCTCATGCCTTTTGCACACATTGTATATAGACTCCCCTTTTTTTCTCTGTGTTATTGACTGTTAATTGTTTACCCATGTGTAACTAACTCTGTGTTGTCTGTTCACACTGCTATGTTTTTATCTTGGCCAGGTCGCAGTTGCAATGAGAACCTGTTCTCAACCAGCCTACCTGGTTAAATAAAGGTGAAATAAAAAAATAAAAATAAAAATAAAGAGGGAAACATCTGTCTGTCTGTCTGTTGTAAGGGCTATAGAGGGAAACATCTGTCTGTCTGTCTGTTGTAAGGGCTATAGAGGGAAACATCTGTCTGTCTGTTGTGTAAGGCTATAGAGGGAAACATCTGTCTGTCTGTCTGTTGTAAGGGCTATAGAGGGAAATGTCTGTCTGTCTGTTGTAAGGGCTATAGAGGGAAACATCTGTCTGTCTGTCTGTTGTAAGGGCTATAGAGGGAAACATCTGTCTGTCTGTCTGTTGTAAGGGCTATAGAAGGAAACATCTGTCTGTCTGTTATAAGGGCTATAGAGGGAAACATCTGTCTGTCTGTCTGTTATAAGGGCTATAGAGGGAAACATATGTCTGTCTGTTATAAGGGCTATAGAGGGAAACATCTGTCTGTCTGTCTGTTGTAAGGGCTATAGAGGGAAACATCTGTCTGTCTGTCTGTTGTAAGGGCTATAGAGGGAAACATCTGTCTGTCTGTCTGTTGTAAGGGCTATAGAGGGAAACATCTGTCTGTCTGTCTGTTGTAAGGGCTATAGAGGGAAACATCTGTCTGTCTGTCTGTTGTAAGGGCTATAGAGGGAAACATCTGTCTGTCTGTTATAAGGGCTATAGAGGGAAACATCTGTCTGTCTGTCTGTTATAAGGGCTATAGAGGGAAACATATGTCTGTCTGTTATAAGGGGCTATAGAGGGAAACATCTGTCTGTCTGTCTGTCGCAAGGGCTACAGAGGGAAACATCTGTCGTGTCTGTTGTTAGGCTATAGAGGGAAACATCTGTCTGTCTGTCTGTCGTAAGGGCTATAGAGGGAAACGTCTGTCTGTCTGTCTGTCTGTCTGTCTGTCTGTCGTCTGTTCGTCTGTCTGTCTGTCTGTCGTCTGTCTGTTTGTCTGTCTGTCGTTTGTTGTCTGTCTGTCTGTCTGTCTGTCTGTCTGTCTGTCTGTCTGTTGTAAGGGCTATAGAGGGAAACATCTGTGTGTCTGTCTGTTGTAAGGCCTAGAGGGAAACATCTGTCTGTCTGTCTGTCTGTAAGGCCTATAGAGGGAAACATCTGTCTGTCTGTTGTAAGGGCTATAGAGGGAAACATCTGTCTGTCTGTCTGTTGTAAGGGCTATAGAGGGAAACATCTGTCTGTCTGTCTGTTGTAAGGGCTATAGAGGGAAACATCTGTCTGTCTGTTGTAAGGGCTATAGAGGGAAACATCTGTCTGTCTGTCTGTTGTAAGGGCTATAGAGGGAAATGTCTGTCTGTCTGTTGTAAGGGCTATAGAGGGAAACATCTGTCTGTCTGTCTGTTGTAAGGGCTATAGAGGGAAACATCTGTCTGTCTGTTGTTGTAAGGGCTATAGAAGGAAACATCTGTCTGTCTGTTATAAGGGCTATAGAGGGAAACATCTGTCTGTCTGTCTGTTATAAGGGCTATAGAGGAAACATATGTCTGTCTGTTATAAGGGCTATAGAGGGAAACATCTGTCTGTCTGTCTGTTGTAAGGGCTATAGAGGGAAACATCTGTCTGTCTGTCTGTTGTAAGGGCTATAGAGGGAAACATCTGTCTGTCTGTCTGTTGTAAGGGCTATAGAGGGAAACATCTGTCTGTCTGTCTGTTGTAAGGGCTATAGAGGGAAACATCTGTCTGTCTGTCTGTTGTAAGGGCTATGAGGGAAACATCTGTCTGTCTGTTATAAGGGCTATAGAGGGAAACATCTGTCTGTCTGTCTGTTATAAGGGCTATAGAGGGAAACATATGTCTGTCTGTTATAAGGGCTATAGAGGGAAACATCTGTCTGTCTGTCTGTCGTAAGGGCTACAGAGGGAAACATCTGTCTGTGTCTGTTGTTAGGCATCAGGAAACATCTGTCTGTCTGCATCATCACAGGAGGGAAACGTCTGTCTGCATCGGTCATCATGTCAGCAGTCTGTCAACTGTCTGTCTGTCTGTTCGACTGTCTGTCTGTCTGTCTGTCTGTCTGTCTGTCTGTCTTGGTTCTGTTGTAAGGGGCTATAGAGGGAAACATCTGTGTGTCTGTCTGTTGTAGGCCTATAGAGGGAAACATCTGTCTGTCTGTCTGTCTGTTGTAAGGTCGGCAGAGGGAAACATCTGTCTGTCTGTTGTAAGGGCTATAGTGGAAACATCTGTCTGTCTGTCAGGGCAATCAAATCAAATCAAAGAATCGGCTTTCTATTCCCGCAACAAAGCCTCCTTCACTCACGCTGCCAAGCTTACCCTAGTAAAACTGACTATCCTACCGATCTCGACTTCGGCGACGTCATCTACAAAATTGCTTCCACACTCTACCAGCAACTGATGGATTTATCACAGTGCCATCCGCTTTGTCACTAAAGCACCTTATATTACCCACCACCATGCTCTAGTCGGCTGGCCCTCGCTGCATATTCGTCGCCAGACCCACTGGCTTCAGGTCATCTACAAGGCCATGTTAGGCAAAAGCTCCGCCTTATCTCAGCTCACTGGTCACGATGGCAACACCATCCGCAGCACGCGCTCCAGCAGGTGTATCTCATTGATCATCCCTAAAGCCAACACCTCATTCGCCGCCTTTCGCTCCAGTACTCTGCTGCCTGTGAATGGAACGAATTGCAAAATTGCTGAAGTTGGAGACTTTTATCTCCCTCACCAACTTCAAACATCAGCTAGCTGGAGTTAGCTAACCGATCACTGCAGCTGTACATAATCATTAAAAGTAGCACACCCATACCTACCTAAGTCGCTGATAAAAGCGTCTGCTAAATGGCATGATATTATTGATTACCTCATTCCACAGTTTTTATTTATTTACTTTTCTGCTCTTTGGTACACCAATATCTCTACCTGCACATGATCATTTATCACTTCAGTGTTAATCTAAATATTGTAATTATTCTTCACTTCTCCTCATGCCTTTGCACATTGTATAGACTCCCTTTTCTCTGTGTTATTGACTTGTTAATTGTTTACTCCATGTGTAACTAACTCTGTGTTGTCTGTTCACACTGCTATGCTTTATCTTGGCCAGGTCGCAGTTGCAAATGAGAACCTGTTCTCAACTAGCCTACCTGGTTAAATAAAGGTGAAATAAAAAAATAAAAATAAAAATAAAGAGGGAAACATCTGTCTGTCTGTCTGTTGTAAGGGCTATAGAGGGAAACATCTGTCTGTCTGTCTGTTGTAAGGGCTATAGAGGGAAACATCTGTCTGTCTGTTGTAAGGGCTATAGAGGGAAACATCTGTCTGTCTGTCTGTTGTAAGGGCTATAGAGGGAAATGTCTGTCTGTCTGTTGTAAGGGCTATAGAGGGAAACATCTGTCTGTCTGTCTGTTGTAAGGGCTATAGAGGGAAACATCTGTCTGTCTGTCTGTTGTAAGGGCTATAGAAGGAAACATCTGTCTGTCTGTTATAAGGGCTATAGAGGGAAACATCTGTCTGTCTGTCTGTTATAAGGGCTATAGAGGGAAACATATGTCTGTCTGTTATAAGGGCTATAGAGGGAAACATCTGTCTGTCTGTCTGTTGTAAGGGCTATAGAGGGAAACATCTGTCTGTCTGTCTGTTGTAAGGGCTATAGAGGGAAACATCTGTCTGTCTGTCTGTTGTAAGGGCTATAGAGGGAAACATCTGTCTGTCTGTCTGTTGTAAGGGCTATAGAGGGAAACATCTGTCTGTCTGTCTGTTGTAAGGGCTATAGAGGGAAACATCTGTCTGTCTGTTATAAGGGCTATAGAGGGAAACATCTGTCTGTCTGTCTGTTATAAGGGCTATAGAGGGAAACATATGTCTGTCTGTTATAAGGGCTATAGAGGGAAACATCTGTCTGTCTGTCTGTCGTAAGGGCTACAGAGGGAAACATCTGTCTGTGTCTGTTGTTAGGGCTATAGAGGGAAACATCTGTCTGTCTGTCTGTCGTAAGGGCTATAGAGGGAAACGTCTGTCTGTCTGTCTGTCTGTCTGTCTGTCTGTCTGTCTGTCTGTCTGTCTGTCTGTCTGTCTGTCTGTTTGTCTGTCTGTCTGTCTGTCTGTCTGTCTGTCTGTCTGTCTGTCTGTCTGTCTGTTGTAAGGGCTATAGAGGGAAACATCTGTGTGTCTGTCTGTTGTAAGGCCTATAGAGGGAAACATCTGTCTGTCTGTCTGTCTGTTGTAAGGCCTATAGAGGGAAACATCTGTCTGTCTGTTGTAAGGGCTATAGAGGGAAACATCTGTCTGTCTGTCTGTTGTAAGGGCTATAGAGGGAAACATCTGTCTGTCTGTCTGTTGTAAGGGCTATAGAGGGAAACATATGTCTGTCTGTTGTAAGGGCTATAGAGGGAAACATCTGTCTGTCTGTCTGTTGTAAGGGCTATAGAGGGAAATGTCTGTCTGTCTGTTGTAAGGGCTATAGAGGGAAACATCTGTCTGTCTGTCTGTTGTAAGGGCTATAGAGGGAAACATCTGTCTGTCTGTCTGTTATATTACAGAAGAAACATCTGTCTGTCTGCTTATAAGGCTATAGAGGGAAACATCTGTCTGTCTACCAGTAAGGGCTACAGAGAAAAAGACATGTCATGTCTGTTATAAGGGCTATAGAGGGAAACATCTGTCTGTCTGTCTGTTGTAAGGGCTATAGAGGGAAACACTGTCTGCCTGCCTGCTGGGCAGCTATAGAGGGAAACATCTGTCTGTCTGTCTGTTGTAAGGGCCAGAGGAAACATCTGTCTGTCTGTCTGTTGTAAGGGCTATAGAGGGAAACATCTGTCTGTCTGTCTGTTGTAAGGGGCTATGAGGGAAACATCTGTCTGTCTGTTATAGGGCTATAGAGGGAAACATCTGTCTGTCTGTCTGTTATAAGGGCTATAGAGGGAAACATATGTCTGTCTGTTATAAGGGCTATAGAGGGAAACATCTGTCTGTCTGTCTGTCGTAAGGGCTACAGAGGGAAACATCTGTCTGTGTCTGTTGTTAGGGCTATAGAAACATCTGTCTGTCTGTCTGTCGTCAAAGGGCTATAGAGGGGGAAACGTCTGTCTGTCTGTCTGTCTGTCTGTCTGTCTGTCTGTCACATCTGTCTGTCTGTCTGTCTGTCTGTCTGTCTGTGTCTGTCTGTCTGTCTGTCTGTCTGTCTGTCTGTCTGTCTGTCTATGTCTGTCTGTCTGTTGTAAGGGCTATATAGGGGAAACATCTGTGTGTCTGTCTGTTGTAAGGCCTATAGAGGGGAAACATCTGTCTGTCTGTCTGTCTGTTGTAAGGCCTATAGAGGGAAACATCTGTCTGTCTGTTGTAAGGGCTATAGAGGGGAAACATCTGTCTGTCTGTCGTAGGGCAATCGAAAATCAAATCAAGAATCGGCTTTCTATTCCGCAAAGCAAAGCCTCCTTCACTCCCACGCTGCCAAGCTTACCTAGTAAAACTGACTATCCTACCATCCTCGACTTCGGCGACGTCATCTACAAAATTGCTTCCAACACTCTACTCAGCAAACTGGATGCAGTTTATCACAGTGCCATCCGTTTTGTCACTAAAGCACCTTATATTACCCACCACTATGCTCTAGTCGGCTGGCCCTCGCTACATATTCGTCGCCAGACCCACTGGCTTCAGGTCATCTACAAGGCCATGTTAGGCAAAGCTCCGCCTTATCTCAGCTCACTGGTCACGATGGCAACACCCATCCGTAGCACGCGCTCCAGCAGGTGTATCTCATTGATCATCCCTAAAGCCAACACCTCATTCGGCCGCCTTTCGTTCCAGTACTCTGCTGCCTGTGACTGGAACGAGAAAATCGCTGAAGTTGGAGACTTTTATCTCCCTCACCAACTTCAAACATCAGCTAGCTGAGCAGCTAACTGATCACTGCAGCTGTACATAATCTATTGGTAAATAGCACACCCATTTTCACCTACCTCATCCCTAAATGGCACAGTTTTCCCCACAGTTTATTTATTTACTTTTCTGCTCTTTTGCACACCAACATCTCTACCTGTACATGATCATTTATCACTTCAGTGTTAATCTGCAATATTGTAATTATTCGCCTACCTCCCCATGCCTTTTGCACACATTGTATATAGACTCCCTCTTTTTCTCTGTGTTATTGACTTGTTAATTGTTTACTCCAGTGTGTAACTAACTCTGTGTTGTCTGTTCACACTGCTATGCTTTTTATCTTGGCCAGGTCGTGGCTGCAAATGAGAACCTGTTCTCAACTAGCCTACCTGGTTAAATAAAGGTGAAATAAAAAAATAAAATAAAAATAGAGGGAAACATCTTTGTCTGTCTGTCTGTTGGGTATTCATAGAGGAAACGCTCTGTCTGTCTGTCTGTCTGTCTGTCTGTCTGTCTGTTCGTCTGTCTGTCTGTCTGTCTGTCTGTCTGTCTGTCTGTCTGTCTGTCTGTCTGTCTGTCTGTCTGTCTGTCTGTCTGTCTGTCTGTCTGTTGTAAGGGCTATAGAGGGAAACATCTGTCTGTCTGTCTGTTGTAAGGACTATAGAGGAAACGTCTGTCTGTCTGTCTGTCTGTTGTAAGGGCTAGAGGGAAACATCTGTCAGTCAGTCAGTCAGTCAGTCAGTCAGTCAGTCAGTCGGTCAGTCAGTCAGTCAGTCAGTCGTCAGTCAGTCAGTCAGTCAGTCAGTCAGTCAGTCAGTCAGTCAGTCAGTCAGTCAGTCAGTCAGTCAGTCAGTCAGTCTGTCTGTCTGTCTGTCTGTCTGTCTGTCTGTCTGTCTGTCTGTCTGTCTGTCTGTCTGTCTGTCTGTCTGTCTGTCTGTCTGTCTGTCTGTCTGTCTGTCTGTTAGTTATAAGGGCTATAGAGGGAAACATCTGTCTGTCTGTCTGTTGTAAGGGCTATAGAGGGAAACATCTGTCTGTGTCTGTTGTAAGGGCTATAGAGGGAAACG
>NC_060175.1:24219613-24307658 GCF_021184085.1 Oncorhynchus gorbuscha | reverse complement strand
AGTCGTCAAGCAGGAGTGATTGTGAGAGCGAATGGAATTTCTTTTTCACTCTATCGGGTTGTTGTATGTATATATATATATTGATTAGGTTAGTTGTTTTAAGGGTATCTTGTTTAAACTATCACTAAGCACGTATAGGGGTGGTGGGATCTTTGAGGTTGGTTTTTCGCGAGGGCACAACCAGCGGGTGGGGCTGGTTGTTATGGCCACTCGTGGAAATGGAGAGTTTGAAAAACTTAGTCGGAGGCATGGAGTAAAGATTCCTGCTGCGACAGGGTGTTCAGTGGAAGAATGTAGCTTGGCTGTGGGTGCTATCATTGGGTATGATAGCATCAAATCAGCCTCAAGGATGAATAGCGCTGTAGTGATATTCTTAGATTCAATTGAAAAGGTGAATAGAATAGTTGAGATGGGTGTCGTGTTGAGAGAAACACAGACGTCGGTATTTCCGCTTATGAATCCGGCGAAGAAAGTCATGCTTTCTAACGTGCCACCATTTGTTAGAGATGAAGTGTTATGGCGAGAGTTATCGCGCCATGGTCAAATAGTGTCTACAATAAAGAAAGTTCCTTTTGGATGCAAATCTCCGTTGTTGAAACATGTCGTGTCTCATAGGAGACAAGTGCATATGATTTAAAAAAGGAAGGAGATGAACTGGATTTAGCGTTTAGCTTTAAGATTGATGGATTTGATTATGTCTTCTTTGCATCTACTGAATCAATGAAATGCTTTGGCTGTGGAAGAGAGGGGCATTTGGTGCGTAATTGTCCCGAAAATGAGCGCGCTGAGCCTGGTAGTAGTTTTAGTGCGAGTACAACTAACGCACCACCGCGAAGGGATGAAAACATGCTAAGGGTACAGGAGAAGAGAGAAGGTGGGCAGATGTGGTTGGAAAAGCAGGAGAGGAAGACAGTGTGGATACGGGGGCAATTGTGGTAGATCAGAACAAAGAGGGAGGGAAACAGTAGGCGAGATTGCGACTGCCGTCGCTGAGGTGGTGCTGGAAAATGAAATTGGAGGTCAAGAGGAGATTGAAATAACGGAAAAGGAAGCGGATGTTTTCAAAATACCGAGGAGTAAAAGGAAGAATGTAAGGGGTGGTGAAGGGTCTAATTCTAAGAGAAAGGTAGAGTTTGATAAATCAATTGAAGATGAACAATGTGTAGAGATGGTGGAGTATTCTTCTGGGGAGGATAGTGAGAGTGAGTCATCTGACGCGTCACAACAATATAGTGAGATAAATGGGGTGGAAGGGAGGTATGGGATCGAGAGGATACGTCAATTTTTGAAGTTGACAAAAGGGAAGAAATATATGCAAGATTACAATGTAACTGATTTTTTCCCTGAACGTGAATTGTTTATTGAATCAGCAAAGTTTCTGATGTCAAAAATTACAGGCGGAAGTTTGAAAAGCCCTGAAATTGCTAGACTCAAGAAAGTGGTCACAAGAGTGATAAGTGTTGTAAATTCTAAAGAAAATGAAAGAGTTCAGTTGCAGTCTTAACTCTGTAAAGAGATGTGGTGGCTGGATCGTCCTCTGTATATTTTTTATCCATGAGCAGTTTTAAGATTTCTTCTTTAAACGTAAATGGGGCAAGAGATGTAAAAAAAGAGCCATGGTGTATGAGTTAATTAGGGGAAAGGGAAGTGACATAATTTTTTTACAAGAAACGCATAGTAATTTGGAAAATGAAGTTATGTGGCAACAGGAGTGGGGGGGACAGTGGTGTGTAGTCATAAAAACTCAAAAAGTGGGGGTGTGGTTATTTTGTTCTCAAAAGGGTTTTTGCCGTTGTCATATGAGGTTGAAGAGGTAGTTGAGGGAGGTTATTAAAAGTTAGAGCAAGGTATGAAAACATCACTATGTGTCTGATAAATGTATATGCCCCAGTGATGACAGTTGAGAGGGTATGTTTTTAGAGACACTATCAAATACCATTGAGAAATGTAACAAAGAAGATTATTTGTTTATTGCTGGGGATTTTAACTGCACAGTTAGTGATTTAGATAGAAATCACCAAGAACCTCATATAGCCTCAAGGATGTTTTTAAAACGCCTCATTGTAACAAATGAATTGTGTGATATTTGGCGGAGTCAACATGGAGGAACAAGGCAGTACACCTGGGCGCATGTGAGAGAGAACATCATCTCTATGGCCAGGTTAGATAGGTTTTATGTTTTTGAGCATCAATCTCAGGTCTGTAAATCAAGTGTGATAACTCCAGTGGGGTTTTCTGATCATTGTTTAATAACAGAGGTGGTGTTCATTAACGATGTAAAACCCAAAAGCGCATACTGGCATTTTAATATAACTTTATTGAGTGATGCTCACTTCAGGAACTGTTTCAGTTTTTTTTGGGAGAGATGGAGATCTCAAAAAGCCAGTTTTGTATCCATTCAACAGTGGTGGGATATAGGGAAAATCCAGATTCAACAATTTTGTAATCAATACACGAGGAATGTCACTAAAGATATCACCAGATCAATGAAAGCCCTAGAGATTGAAATAGTGGAACTCATGACATTGGTTGAGACCACAGGAGATCGAGGCCATACTCAGGCCCTCAAGAGGAGAAAAGCTGCATTGGCAGACCTGCTGGGTATCAGAGCACAGGGGGCACTGGTGAGAAGTAAATTTCAGGGAATATCTGAAATGGATGCCTCATCCAAATTTTTCTTTGGTTTAGAGAAAAAGAATGGACAAAGAAAAATTATTCATTGTCTCAAATCAGCTGTTGGACAAGAGCTCACTAGCCCTAGTGAAATTAGAAAGAGGGCAGTAGAGTTCTATGCTGAGCTCTACAAATGTGAGTACAAAGAGGACAAAACAGTGACACAGCAGTTCTTTGATGGGCTCCCAAAGGTGGCTGCAGAAGTTCAGGTTGAGCTTGAGCAACCATTGTCTTTGCAGGATTTATACACTGCATTAAAAGGCATGGAAAATGGAAGGGCACCAGGCATTGATGGGCTTCCCGTTGACTTTTTTAAGTCTTTTTGGGCTATGTTGGGAGAGGATTGGTTAGAAGTAGCTAATGATAGTTTAACCGGAGGGTTACTACCAATAAGCTGCAGAAGGGCTGTCCTCACCCTACTGCCCAAAAAGGGTGACAAGGGAGGTGAAGAACTGGAGGCCGGTGGCTTTATTGTGCACTGATTATAAGATATTGTCAAAAGCTTTGTCCAACAGGCTGAGGGAGGTGATGGGGCAAATCATACATACGGATCAGTCCTACTGTGTTCCTGGCAGGCAGATAGGGGATAACATTTCTCTGATTCGTGATTTTTGGACGTCTCTAGGGATATTGGGTTGGATGCTGGTCTAATTTCAATTGATCAGGAAAAGGCATTTGACCGAGTTGAACATCAATACTTATGGCACACGCTTGAGGCGTTTGGGTTCAGCTCTGGTTTTATTGCCATGATCAAGGTGATATATGGTGACATTGAAAGTGTATTGAAAGTTAACGGTGGTTTGAGTGCTCCTTTTAAAGTGTGTAGAGGTATTAGGCAGGGATGTTCTATGTCAGGAATGTTATATGCCATTGCTATAGAGCCACTACTAAATAGCATTAGAAGTCGCATTGCAGGGGTGTGCTTTTCAGAGGATATTCCTCCTATTCGTCTCTCAGCCTATGCTGATGATGTAGTTGTGCTAGTGAAAAATCAAGCGGAGGTGGATAGCTTGAGTCTAATTGTTGATTGTTTTAGGGGAATATCCTCTGCAAAGGTAAATTGGGAAAAGAGTTGTGCGTTACAGATTGGAGAATGGTCTGGAGGGATCATGGCTTTGCCAGGGGGGCTAGAATGGTGTAAAGGAGGTTTTAAGTATCTTGGAGTGTACCTAGGAGATGAGGGGACTATGGAAAAAAATTGGAGTGGGGTGGTTGAAATGGTGGAAGGGAGGATGAGGAGATGGCGTTGGTTACTATCTCGTATGTCATATAGGGGCGCACTATTATAGTTAACAATGTGATTGCATCTGCACTGTGGCATCGGTTGTCAGTTTTAGAACCACCATCTGGCCTTCTGGCTAAGATACAGGCAATTATTGTGGATTTCTTTTGGGATAAATATCACTGGGTTCCACAAAGTGTTTTGTATTTGTCAAAAGAAGAGGGGGACAAGGTCTTGTACATCTTGCTAGTAGGGCTGCTGCTTTCCGGTTTCAGTTTATTCAAAGGTTGCTTTATGGACCGGAAAATGTGGTGTGGAGAGGGGTGGCAGGTCTTATATTACAACGGGTTGGAGGATTAGGTTTAAAGAAGGCTTTATTTCTGGTTGATAGTAGCCAGATTTCTAGGGAGAGAGTACCTCCGTTTTACAGAGGACTTCTCAGAGTATGGAGCATAATGAAGGTGTCCAGACGAACTTCAGCGGAGTCAGTGCATTGGCTGTTGGAGGAACCTCTGGTGTATGGGGCAAGACTGGATTGTACAACTGAAGCTGTTCCACATTTCTCCAAGATTCTGGTGAAGGGGAAAATCATCACCTTAAGACAGTTAATGGCCATAGCTGGGCCCGCCTTAATGGATGGAAGACGGGTGGCAGAACATTTGGGGATGAGGTCGGAAAGGATTGTCGGACAAATGCTGGGGAGCTGTAGGAAGGCTCTGTCAGCGGAAGAATGGGGTATGCTTAGTAGCCACAAGAAGAAGGTACAAGATGAAGACGTCTCATTTCCAAGACTAGGGATTACACCAAATATCCCAGAGTCAGAAAGAAAGGCGTTATTGCTGGATTTGAGAGGGTTAGAGGAGGTGGGTTTGGATGAGGTGAATGGGAAGGACTTGTATAGGGGGTGTGTCAAGGTGTTGAATAAAGATAAATTGAAAAATAGAAAAGACACTCCATGGAGGGTAAAATTGGGCATTGATGACAAGGTAAAGCCAGCATGGAGAGCACTGTACAAACCACCGTTACAAAAGGGTACTGGTGATATGCAATGGAGGGTTTTACATGGCATCATTGCAGTTAATGCTTTTGTATCTGTTATTAATTCAGATGTTAGAGATGGATGTCCTTTTTGTAATATAAGAGAAACCATTTTTCACTGTTTTATGGAGTGTGAGAGGATAAAACCTCTATTGGAAATGCTGGAATCTTTGTTTAAAGCTGTAGGGGAATTTTTCAATAACACGGTTTTTATTTTGGGGTTTCAATATAGTAAACAACAGAAAAGAAAATGTCAAATGTTAAATTTTATTTTGGGACAAGCTAAGATGTCAATTTTTCTGAGTAGAAAACACAAGATAGAAACGGGATATGGGCAGGATGTAAGATGTGTTTTTAAAGGATTAGTAAAAGCAAGAATAAAAGTAGATTTTGAGTTCTTTTCAGCTGTAAAAGATCTCCTATTATTTGAGGAGAAGTGGGCCTACGAAAGAGCGCTTTGTTTTGTAGAGGAGGGGAAATTATTTTTTGCCGATGAAATAAGTTGAATGTATATGTTATGTATTTATTTTTATTTAGGAATTACATTTGTTTTTTCATTTCTGAAAGGGCAGTGTGTCATTTGTTTTTATGTTAACACTTGAGTAAAAAATAAAGGTTTTATAAAAACTCAAACTCTCTCTCTCTCTCTCTACCTGAGGGCGCCCTCAACACACGTGTCTGGCATCATCCTCCTCTGAATAACACTGACTCACCTTAACACCTCCAGTTTAACAACCCTGAATTTGGGCCTACAGTGGTGGTGATATTTTGTCAGCCTCCTGGGAAAATGCAGAACTCTTTTAAAGTCTATAGATTGTTATTGGTCAAACTGTAGGAAGAAAAAATGACCAAGTGAGGGGTTCAGTTTGAAACGAGGGAAGGAGAGCCAGAGGGAGGGAGGGAGGGAGGGAGGGAGGGAGGGAGGGAGGGAGGGAGGGAGGGAGGGAGGGAGGGAGGGAGGGAGGGAGGAAGGAAGGGGAAGGAGGGAAGGAAGGAAGGAAGGAAGGAAGGAAGGAGGGTGGGTGGGTGGGTGAGGTGTAGGCGTAAGGAAGATGGAAGGACATGACAAGAGATGAGAAGGAAAGGAGCAAGAGAGAAAGGAGCATGAGAGGAGAGAAGAAGAGAAAGAAAAGAGGGAGAAAAGAAGGGCAGAGTGAAAGGTAGAGGAGAGATGAACATAAGTTCCAGTAAATGATCAGATGAAGAATTGGAGGAAAAGGATGAGTAGAATGAGGGAGAATAGAGAGATAGAGGTAAAAGGGAGAGGGGAGAGATATAGAGAGGAAGAGAGAGAGAATAGAGGGGAGAGAGATAGAGGAGAGAGAGAGAGTGCGGTAAAAGGGAGAGAAGATGGGAGCGAGAAGAGCGAAGGGGGTAAAAGGGAGGGAAAGGGAAAAGAGAGGGAGGGAAGGAGAGATCATTGTTTCAGGACCACTGGTGGTTTCATGTTTCTCCTCTGCCCTGCAGATTTCCAGTCTCTGGCTTCTGTGCAGACTGACTGACTCTCTCTCTCTCTCTCTCTCTCCTCCGCCCCCTTCCAGCCAAGCCTCTCCACGCTGTAGGAGATTACTAAGAGGAAGACTTCAGACTCACTGAGGAGAACACAAAGAGAAGGAGGGATACAGACAGAAAAGAGAGAAAGGCAACTGCAAGGTATGGACAGCACATGCTCTTCATTCTCTTTTGCTCTGAGACAGATAAAAGGGAGGTATTTTTCTTTTAATCTCTCTGGATTTCTTCCTCCGTTCTGTTGTTTCCCTGTAGCCATGCTCTCTGTTCTGGGGTGTGTGTGCGCGTGCGTGCCTGTTGTGCGTGTGAAGTGTGTTCTGTGTACCGTGCGCAGTCAGAGTGCTGCTCATGTGAAGGGAGAAATGAAACCATGCCTGTACGGTGTGACTAGTGAACTTAGATGTGAATGCGTGTGTATATACTGTATTTAGAATGGATGTGTACAAAATGTGCATCATAAAGTTTGTGTGTGAGTGTAAGTGGGGGTACAGTTGCTGTGTGTGAGTGTGTGTGTGTGAGTTGAGGGGGTAACTGTAGGTGTGTGTGTGCAGGTGTGTGTAGGTGTGATTGCAGACATGAGATGTCGAGATGGTAGGTGATGGTGCCTCCATACATCTGATTGATGTATGGAGGCAGGTTTATCTCCCAAGGGATCAACAACCTTATGTAAACATTAATTGACTACATAGAGGACACATTATGCTTTGTAGGACATACATAGCAGACACGCAAAGCACATAACAATACACAACACATACAAGAAAACTCAGTTTAAGGTAAAAAAAACAACAACTGTTCACCAGTTCCTGGAAGGACACATATTTGCATTAATTTACTGAAAGATGCACTATGCAGAAATTGCTCCACCATTTCCTGGTTGCTAAAATTCTAATAGTTTGCCTAATTTCAGTGTATGTGACAAAACAAGTAAGTATAGGGTAGAGAATCATTGTACCATCTAAACAGCTGTGAAATATATTTTCCATAACCAAAAATATTGTATTTTCAGCTGTTTGCAGCTGGTGTAGAAAACTGGAAGTAGACGTAAAAACGAAACTGAAGAACAGGGGGCATAGAAATATTGCACATAGAACAGATCTAACGCTTCTTAGACTTGCTTTCAATGAGAATGACCGTTCTAAACTCACATTTCTATGTGAATTTAGTTGGTCGCTCAAAAAAGTTACATATTGCAGTTTTAACCAAACAGAAAAAAACCTTGTTTGCAAAAAGCTTTCCAATGAACTGGGTGAGTCTTATTTTAGTCCTATGCTGGAGGCTTGGTTAGTGATTATTATAATTGAATAGGACCCAACCAGTGTGCAGGTGTGGAGTGTAGTACCAGGTGTCCCTCTCATTTGTCTGCTTTAGGTGGTGTCCCAAATGGCACCATATTCCTTACATAGTGCCCTACTTTGAACCAGGGCCCTCGGCACTATATTAGGAATAGGGAGCCATTTGGGATGCAGATTTACTGTAGTGTTCCAGACCCATGGTCTGTAGACAACTCTAGCACTGAGACGCAGTGCCTTAACCTGTTAGGGATGATGTGAATTTTCGCAGCTTGTTAAAAATCGCACATTTCAAAGACCTGCTACTGAGTCTGGGACCTATCTGTCTTGAAACAGCCATGGTCTGCTCTCTCCTTTCCTCTCACATTATCAGGTGGCTAGGCTGCTTGCTAGGCCGTTTTAATCAAAAACATTTTACTACAGTCAAAACTGAGTTCACCATGTGGTTTTGGTTGAGAAAACCTGTGTATGTCTTTGTGTGCGGGGGGGGGGGGGGGGTTGTGTTCCTGTGCTTATGTTCATTTCAATCTGGCACTGCAACAGGAGCACAACAACACTCCATCGCTAATTTTCAACAATGATTCGGTGGCTAACACATAACCCACATGCTGTCCCTTTCATTTTGATGCCTTCAGGCCAGCTAACTGTTTATCCCAATGCTAACCCTTCAGATTAGGATTTGGTCGCTAACCCCAAGTTCCACATGCATCATTAAAACTCAAATTTTATTAGTCAGCAATCATCATTATATGGGGTTAATTTTTTTCTGTTAAAAAAAAAACGTTTTATGTAAGTCTCTCCCTTCCTCTCTCATTTGAGGACTTCCCATGCATCTATCTTGGTGTTAGTTGTAGCCTGCTTGTACATCTATAGGCCGAGAAGAAATACTAAGGTGCTTATTAGCGTCAGGCAGCTAGCAATGAGCCACCATTATCCTTAGAGAGAGAGAGGCTCTACAGAGGGGATGAAAGCAGGGTGGGGTCTCAGATTACCCCCTGACAGTGCCACTGTTTAATGACACTATGGCCTTAACCACTCCTCAGAGCCAGAGGACCAGGACTTTCATTTATTTAACTAGGCAAGTCAGTTAAGAACAAATTCTTATCTACAATGACGGCTTACCCCGGCCAAACCCGGACGGCGCTGGGCCAATTGTGCGCTATCCTATGGGACTCCCAATCACGGTCGGATGTGATGCAGCCTGGATTCGAACCAGGGACTGCAGTGACGCCTCTTTCACTGAGATGCAGTGCCTTAGACCACTTCTCCACTCAGGAGCATTTAGCTGCTCTGGGACTTGTCTGGGTGGGAGTGTTATCAGTGTCGTAGCTAGAGTGTAATTGCAGTGGTTGTTCTACTGGTGTAAGTTGGTTTTAAGTGGAGTAGTCAATTTTTGTCTCTATGTTTTCTGAATTGTTTAGCAGTATCCTGAGCTTTTTGTTCTTCATTTAAGATTGGGGGTTAGGGGCTGGTTAACAGTAAGGATATAAAGTTAGGGTTTAGGGTTGGTGATAAAAAAACATTTTGTCGGTAGAAAGCACCATACTTCCGTCCTTTCTAGCATGGTCATATAGTGAGGAGGGGTGGCACAGGCCTGTCAGAGCTCCATGGTTTGGCTGCTGACTGGCAAGACCATGCCCAACCTGGTGATCTTGGCACTGGGTAGAGGTTGCCTGGGCAGCAGGGTAGCCTGGTGGTCTAAGCTTGGCACCACTATCCAGGTTAGGACACACAGACAAAGACCTAGGACCTGGGAGATGATGGATGACAGAGAAGAAGAAGAATACTGCTCTTGTCGCTCTCATGAATAGAGGCCTTCTGTGTTTTGTGTGTGTGTGTGTGTGTGTGTGTGTGAGACTGTGTGTGTGTGTGTTTTGTGTGTGTGACTGTGTGACTGTGTGTGTGTGTGACTGTGTGTGTGTGTGTGTGACTGTGTGTGTGTGTTTTGTGTGTGTGTGTGTGTGACTGTGTGTGTGTGTGTGTGTGTGTGTGTGTGTGTGTGTGTGTGTGTGTGTGTGTGTGTGTGTGTGTGTGTGTGTGTGTGTGTGTGTGTGTGTGTGTGTGTGTGTGTGTGTGTGACTGTGTGACTGTGTGTGTGTGTGTGTGTGTGTGTGTGTGTGTGTGTGTGTGTGTGTGTGTGTGACTGTGTGTGTGTGTGACTGTGTTTCAGTATGTGTGTGAGGGAATGCCTTCCATGAGGGCACCAGTGCCCAAATGTCCCAATACCAGCTCCTGAAAGACCAATTAAAATCTTCATTTTCTGGAAGAATGTTCTGCTGCTCAGCCAGATTCGGATTCTATAGTCATCTTTTAGAGAGGGGAGCTGACAACAAACCCACATTGGGAACAGCAGCCGTTGTCCTTTAGATAGTGCCACTTGACTTATTGCTGTGCTTTATCCCCGTAAAAAGAGCTCTTGGCATCACTTGCTGCCCATGTTTTCATCCAAAGCCCTTCTGGTTCAGCCCATAGTGGTTGAGTGGTCTAACCAAACAAAGCAAGCAGTGAGCTGGGAAGAATAGAGGTGCAGGGATTATTGACTGGCTTTCCTGTCATTTCCCAACCTCTCTATATATAAACCCCTCTATGGTTGAGTTAAGGGCTGCATCCCAAATGGCACCCTATTCTCTACATAGTTCACTATTTTCGACCAGAGCCCTATGAGCTCTGGTCAGAAGTGAATAGGGTTTGACGTGGGATGCACCCTAGCTCAGGTCTAGCCTCCTCACACATCTCCCATAGAACGTCCTGAAAGAGGGCTCTGAAAAAGCCTTTAGGTGGGTAAGAGTGGGTAGGGGGAAGTGGGAACTATGTGGGAAAGAGCTAAACCAAAGAGCTGCAGTTAAAGACGGGCTAAACTTCATGATTTAGCCTCGGTTTCAATTCTCCTCAGTAGAAAATGCGACTGAGAACCAGATTTGGGTTTTGGAGGAACGCTTTGATGTGGGTGTCTCGTGTGTGTGTGTTCGAAGGTGGTAAGTGTTTGTAATTTCACTTTGCCAAAACAGTACACAGTTAGTCACTCACCCTTCTAGATAACTTAAACAGTCTGACCAGGTCTTGTTTGGAAGTAGCCTAGACTAGCTAGCAAGCTAGCCAACTTCTTTCGCCAATTAGCTTCAACCGTGGCAAGGTTTATTTGACTTTGGATAGCCTATCTCTGGGGCTATTTAGGGAACAAATATAAATGACACAATGTAAATCGGACAATATGTTCATGTTGCACATCTTTTAGTTGTCTCATTAAATTTTCTATTTTTCTATGAATTTGAAAAATGTATTGTTGGTTTGAGGTTTTAAAGTCATTGAAATTTGGAGCTATTGGCATTTAAAATATTGTCCCATGTACATTGTGTAATTTACTGATGGTCCCTAACTAGCCCCATAGGGATATCCAAAGTCAAACCAAATTCACCATGTGCATGTTCGATGGCAGCTGTCCTCTGAATTGATGATTACTTGGGTGCTGCCAGCTGTCGGCTGTTGGGCAGGATTGAAATAAACCTGACTCAAGGAAAACTATTACGGTACCCTTCATTCCATGACATACATTTTTTTTTAAATCACTATCAAATCTCTGTTTTGGACATGACTGACTTTATGACCAAAATTAACCTATTTACACATTGTAGTCAATTGTGACACAAGAATAAATGTTTCTGACAAATATCGATGCCACATAGAAAATGCCTATCAGAGAAGTTGTTTATTGCCTACAGTTGCTCTTTAAACTGTGGCAGGACTTCAGTTGAATTAGCCTACAGCTAGACAATATAAGACCACTGCTGGTTGCCTTACTGACTCCTGAGAGCCACACACTCAGAATGTCCTCAGACCTAAACCACGTGTTGATTAGGAGTCAGGAGAGAGGAGAGAGAAGGATGGGGTGATGGGGAGGAGGAGAGAGGAGAGAGGAGGAGGAGAGAGGAGAGAGGAGAGAGGGAGAGAGGAGAGAGGAGAGAGGAGGAGAGGGATGGTGTGTGTTTTGTCAGGGCAGCGGTTGAATACCAGGAGGATCAAATCAAATCAGTTTATTTGTCAGTGAAATGCTTCCTTACAGGCTCTAACCAACAGCGCAATTTAAGTAAATAAAAAACCTAACGGGTCGATATACAGTAGAGAGAATATATACAGTAGAGAGAATATATACAGTAGAGAGGCTATATACAGTAGAGAGAATATATACAGTAGAGAGGCTATATACAGTAGAGAGGCTATATACAGTAGAGAGAATATATACAGTAGAGAGGCTATATACAGCAGAGAGAATATATACAGTAGAGAGGCTATATACAGTAGAGAAAATATATACAGTAGAGAGAATATATACAGTAGAGAGAATATATACAGTAGAGAGGCTATATACAGTAGAGAGAATATATACAGTAGAGAGGCTATATACAGTAGAGAGAATATATACAGTAGAGAGAATATATACAGTAGAGAGGCTATATACAGTAGAGAGGCTATATACAGTAGAGAGAATATATACAGTAGAGAGAATATATACAGTAGAGAGGCTATATACAGTAGAGAGAATATATACAGTAGAGAGGCTATATACAGTAGAGAGAATATATACAGTATAGAGAATATATACAGTAGAGAGGCTATATACAGTAGAGATAATATATACAGTAGAGAGGCTATATACAGTAGAGATAATATATACAGTAGAGAGAATATATACAGTAGAGAGGCTATATACAGTAGAGAGAATATATACAGTAGAGAGAATATATACAGTAGAGAGGCTATATACAGTAGAGAGAATATATACAGTAGAGAGAATATATACAGTAGCGAGGCTATAATAGTAGTGAGGCTATATACAGTAGCGAGGCTATATACAATCACGAGGCTATATACAGTAGCGAGGCTATATACAGTAGCGAGGCTATAATAGTAGAGAGAATATATACAGTAGAGAGAATATATACAGTAGCGAGGCTATATACAGTAGAGAGAATATATACAGTAGCGAGGCTATAACAGTAGCGAGGCTATATACAGTAGAGAGAATATATACAGTAGCGAGGCTATAATAGTAGCGAGGCTATATACAGTAGCGGGGCTATATACAGTAGCGAGGCTATAACAGTAGCGAGGCTATATACAGTAGCGAGGCTATAACAGTAGCGAGGCGATATACAGTAGAGAGAATATATACAGTAGCGAGGCTATAACAGTAGCAAGGCTATATACAGTAGCGAGGCTATAACAGTAGCGAGGCGATATACAGTAGAGAGAATATATACAGTAGCGAGGCTATAACAGTAGCGAGGCTATATACAGTAGCGAGGCTATATACAGTAGCGAGGCGATATACAGTAGAGAGATTATATACAGTAGCGAGGCTATAACAGTAGCGAGGCTATATACAGTAGTGTGGCGATATACAGTAGAGAGAATATATACAGTAGCGAGGCTATAACAGTAGCGAGGCTATATACAGTAGCGAGGCTATAACAGTAGCGAGGCTATATACAGTAGCGTGGCAATATACAGTAGAGAGAATATATACAGTAGCGAGGCTATAACAGTAGCGAGGCTATATACAGTAGCGAGGCTATATACAGTAGTGAGAATATATACAGTAGCGAGGCTATAACAGTAGCGAGGCTATATACAGTAGCGAGGCTATAACAGTAGCGAGGCGATATACAGTAGAGAGAATATATACAGTAGCGAGGCTATAACAGTAGCGAGGCTATATACAGTAGCGAGGCTATATACAGTAGCGAGGCGATATACAGTAGAGAGAATATATACAGTAGTGAGGCTATAACAGTAGCGAGGCTATATACAGTAGCGAGGCGATATACAGTAGAGAGAATATATACAGTAGTGAGGCTATAACAGTAGCGAGGCTATATACAGTAGCGTGGCGATATACAGTAGAGAGAATATATACAGTAGCGAGGCTATAACAGTAGCGAGGCTATATACAGTAGCGAGGCTATATACAGTAGAGAGAATATATACAGTAGCGAGGCTATAACAGTAGCGAGGCTATAACAGTAGCGAGGCTATATACAGTAGCGAGGCGATATACAGTAGCCAGGCTATAACAGTAGCGAGGCTATATACAGTAGCGTGGCGATATACAGTAGAGAGAATATATACAGTAGCGAGGCTATAACAGTAGCGAGGCTATATACAGTAGCGAGGCTATATACAGTAGAGAGAATATATACAGTAGCGAGGCTATAACAGTAGCGAGGCTATATACAGTAGCGAGGCTATAACAGTAGCGAGGCGATATACAGTAGAGAGAATATATACAGTAGCGAGGCTATAACAGTAGCGAGGCTATATACAGTAGCGAGGCTATAACAGTAGCGAGGCTATATACAGTAGCGTGGCGATATACAGTAGAGAGAATATATACAGTAGCGAGGCTATAACAGTAGCGAGGCTATATACAGTAGCGAGGCTATAACAGTAACGTGGCGATATACAGTAGAGAGAATATATACAGTAGCGAGGCTATAACAGTAGCGAGGCTATATACAGTAGCGAGGCTATATACAGTAGCGATCCTATAACAGTAGCGAGGCTATATACAGTAACGAGGCTATATACAGTAGAGAGAATATATACAGTAGCGAGGCTATAACAGTAGCGAGACTATATACAGTAGCGAGGCTATAACAGTAGCGAGGCGATATACAGTAGCGAGGCTATAACAGCAGCGAGGCGATATACAGTAGAGAGAATATATACAGTAGCGAGGCTATAACAGTAGCGAGGCTATATACAGTAGCGAGGCTATAACAGCAGCGAGGCGATATACAGTAGAGAGAATATATACAGTAGCGAGGCTAT
This sequence comes from Oncorhynchus gorbuscha, assembly GCF_021184085.1. Taxonomy (NCBI): domain Eukaryota; kingdom Metazoa; phylum Chordata; class Actinopteri; order Salmoniformes; family Salmonidae; genus Oncorhynchus; species Oncorhynchus gorbuscha. Next base: position 24,293,096 of record NC_060175.1, on the reverse strand, counting down.
AACAGTAGCGAGGCTATATACAGTAGCGAGGCTATATACAGTAGCGAGGCGATATACAGTAGAGAGAATATATACAGTAGTGAGGCTATAACAGTAGCGAGGCTATAACAGTAGCAAGGCGATATACTGTAGCAAGGCTATAACAGTAGCGAGGCTATATACAGTAGTGAGGCTATAACAGTAACGAGGCGATATACAGTAGCAAGGCTATATACAGTAGCGAGGCTATAACAGTAGTGAGGCTATATATAGTAGCGAGACTATAACAGTAGCGAGGCTTTAACAGTGGCGAGACTATATACAGGCACCGGTTAGTCGGGCTGTGGTAGTATGTACATTTAGGTATAGTTAAAGTGACTATGCATATGAAGAACAGAGAGTAGCAGTAGCATAAAAGAGAGGTTGGTGGGTGGCGGGACACAATGCAGATAGTCCGGGTAGCCAATGTGCAGGAGCACTGGTTGGTCAGGCTAATTGAGGTAGCATGTACATGAATGTATAATTAAAGTGACTATGCATATATGATAAACAGAGAGTAGCAGCAGTGTAAAAGAGGGGGGCACACAATACAAATAGTCCGGGTAGCCATTTAATTACCTGTTCAGGAGTCTTATGGCTTGGGGGTAAAAACTGTTGAGAAGCCTTTTGGTTCTAGACTTGATGCTCCGGTACCATTTGCCATGTGGTAGTAGAGAGAACCGTCTATGACTGGGGTGGCTGGGGTCTTTGACAATTTTTAGGCCTTCCTCTGACACCGCCTGGTGTAGAGGTCCTGAATGGCAGGCAGCTTAACCCCAGTGGTGTACTGGGTCATACGCACTACCCGCTGTAGTGCCTTGCGGCCGGAGGCCGAGCAGTTGTTGTACTAGGCAGTGATGCAACCAATCAGGATGTGCTCGATGTTGCAGCTGTAGAACCTTTTTTAGGATCTAAGGACCCATGCCAAATCTTTTTAGTTTCCTGAGGGGGAATAGGCTTTGTCATGCCCTCTTCACGACTGTCTTGGTGTGATTGGACCATGTTAGTTTGTTGGTGATGTGGACACCAAGCTCTCAACCTGCTCCACTACAGCCCTGTCGATGAGAATGGAGGCATGCTCAAACCTCATTTCCTGTAGTCCACAATCACCCCGCTCCTCCGCTCTCTCCACTGGCTTCCAGTTGAAGCTCGCATCCGCTACAAGACCATGGTGCTTGCCTACGGAGCTGTGAGGGGAACGCCACCTCAGTACCTCCAGGCTCTGATCAGGCCCTACACCCAAACAAGGGCACTGCGTTCATCCACCTCTGGCCTGCTCGCCTCCCTACCACTGAGGAAGTACAGTTCCCGCTCAGCCCAGTCAAAACTGTTCGCTGCTCTGGCCCCCCCAATGGTGGAACAAACTCCCTCACGACGCCAGGACAGCGGAGTCAATCACCACCTTCCGGAGACACCTGAAACCCCACCTCTTTAAGGAATACCTAGGATAGGATAAAGTAATCCTTCTCACCCCCCCCCCCCCCTTAAAAGATTTAGATGCACTATTGTAAAGTGGCTGTTCCACTGGATGTCATAAAGTGAATGCACCAATTTGTAAGTCGCTCTGGATAAGAGCGTCTGCTAAATGACTTAAATGTAATGTAAATGTAAATGTAATGGTGAGAAATGGGTTGTTATTCTGGCACCACATGGCCAGGTCTCTGACCTCCTCCCTATAGGCTGTCTCATCATTGTCGGTGATCAGGCCTACCACTGTTGTGTTGTCTGCAAACTTAATGATGGTGTTGGAGTCACGCCTGGCCACGCAGTCATGGGTGAACAGAGAGTACAGGAGGGGACTGAGTACGCATCCCTGAGGGGCTCCAGTGTTGAGGAACAAATTGGCAGATGTGTTGCTACCTACCCTCACCACCTGGGGGCAGCCCATCAGGAAGTCCCAGGATCCTTAGCTTAGTGTTGAGCTTTGAGCATACTATGGTGTTGAATGCTGAGCTGTAGTCAATGAATAGCATTCTCACATAGGTGTTCCTTTTGTCCAGGTGGGAAAGGGCAGTGTGGAGTGCAATAGAGATTGCATCATCTGTGGATCTGTTTGGGAAGTATGCAAATTTGAGTGGGTTCTAGGGTTTCTGGGATAATGGTGTTTATGTGAGCCATTGCCAGCCTTTCAAAGCACTCTATGGCTACGGAGGTGAGTGCTACGGGTCTGTAGTCATTTAGGCAGGTTGCCTTAGTGTTCTTGGGCACAGGCACTATGGTGGTCTACTTGTAACATGTTGGTATTACAGACTCAATCATGGACATGTTGAAAATGTCAGTGAAAACGTCCTGGTAATCCGTCTGGCCCCGCAGTCTTTTGAATGTTGACCTGTTAAAAGGTCTTACTCACTTTGGCTACGGAGAGCGTGATTACTCAGTCGTCTGGAACAGCTGATGCTCTTATGCATGCCTCAGTGTTGCTTGCCTCGAAGCAAGCATAGAAGTGATTTAGCTTGTCTGGTAGGCTTGTGTCACTGGCTAGCTCGCAGCTGTGCTTCCCTTTGTAGTCTGTGATAATTTGCATGCCCTGCCACATAAGACGAGCGTCGGAGCCGCTGTAGTATGATTCAATCTTAGCCCTGTATTGACGCTTTGCCTGTTTGATGGTTCCTCGGAGGGCCCATGCCCAGGATTTCTTATAAGCTTCCGTGTTATAAATGGCAGCTCTTCCCTTTAGCTCAGTGCGAATGTTGCCTGTAATCCATGGCTTCTGGTACAGTACAGTCACTGTGGGGATGACATCCTCGATGCACTTATTGATGAAGCCAGTGACTGATGTGGTGTACTCCTCAATGGCATCGGACGAATTCTGGAACATGTTCCAGTCTGTGATAGCAAAACAGTCCTGTAGTTTAGCATCTGCTTCATCTGAACAGTTTTTTTTAATAGATCGAGTCACTGGTGCTTCCTGCTTTAATTTGAGTTTTTCAGCAGGAATCAGGAGGATGGAATTATGGTCAGATTTTCCAAATGGAGGGCGAGGGAGAGCTTTGACCACATCTCTGTGTGTGGAGTACAGGTGATATAAATATGTTTTCTCTTTGGTTGCATGTTGATAGAAATGAGGTAGAACTGATATAAGTTTCCATGCATTAAAATCTCCGGCCACTAGGAGTGTCGCCTCTGGGTGAGTGGTTTCCTGTTTGCTTATTTCCTTATACAGCTGACTGAGTGCAGTCTTAGTGCCAGCAGCTGTCTGTGGTGGTAAATAAACAGCCACGAAAAGGATGCACCACCGGAGAGGAGAAGACAGTTATTTTGTTACAACATGATGGCCTGTGGTTGGGGAATATGTGAGTGATGACAACCTTTTCAGGCAAAAAGTCCTACATCAAACACACACACAGTGTTGTGTATTTCCGCTGCTTACGATGTCATGTTGTCTCACTGACATGTACAGTAGTGTGGCCACAGGGTGTCAATGTTGACCTCTTAAAGGAGAGAACAGAACTCACACACTGAGGAGGAGTCACATGGTGTTACAACTCTTACCAGAACTGCTCTTTTACACCAGTGATATACAACTGCGTATGTGTGTGTATGTGTGTGTGTGTTTTCCCCAATGTGTGTGTGTGTGTGTGTGTGTATTCAGAGGGACTACTGGGTGAGTCCCTGTCACCAGCAAAACGAAGTTGAGATGACCGCATATAGGGCTGTGGCGGTCACAACATTTTGTCAGCTGGTGATTGTCAAGCAAATAACTGTCGTAATGATGGTAATTGACCGTTAATCAATATAAACACAGAATCTCCTGACTTCTACAAACCACTGATGCAGACCTTTGGAACATCTACATTTTAAAACGTCTAATAAATCCATGTAATTTAGCCTACACCTTCACAATATATCCATTATTTATTTTAGACAGTTCTGAAGAAGCAAGAGATGGAGAAATATAGTCTATTTCAGAAGAACAGAATAGCATAATCTTAGTTTAGGTCCTAATCTGGCTATGCCATATGGCTGTGGGCTACACTAGTTCATTTAGCAGACAAGATTTGCTTATAATTCCATGGAATTATTCTATGGAATGAAGAATACAATTGAACATAGCTGAATAAAATATAAAGGATATTTTCTCCAAATGATTTGAAGGAGTGCACTATTCTGTGTTGAGTGGTTAACAAAGACATACAGTGAGGGAAAAAAGTATTTGATCCCCTGCTGATTTTGTACGTTTGCCCACTGACAAAGAAATGTTCAGTCTATCATTTTAATGGTAGGATTTTTGAACATTGAGAGACAGAATAACAACAACAACAAAATCCAGAAAAACGCAAGTCAAAAATGTTCAAATTTTTATTTTGTATTTATTTATTTATTTTTTACCCCTTTTCCTCCCCAATTTTTTGTGGTATCCAATTGTTTTTTAGTAGCTACTATCTTGTCTCATCGCTACAACTCCCGTAGGGCTCGGGAGAGACGAAGGTTGAAAGTCATGCTTTCTCCGATACACAACCCAACCAAGCTGCACTGCTTCTTAACACAGCGCCATCTTACCCGGAAGGCAGCCGCACCAATGTGTCGGAGGAAACACCGTGCACCTGGCAACCGTGGTTAGCGCGCACTGCGCCCGGCCCGCCACAGGAGTTGCTGGTGCGCGATGAGACAACGATTTCCCTACCGGCCAAACCCTCCCTAACCCGGACGACGCTAGGCCAATTGTGGGTCACCCCAGGGCCAGAGCCATCAATCAGCATGGAGCTGCCAGAGCCGTCAGTCAGCCAGGAGCTGCCAGAGCTGCCTATCACGCAGGCAATGCCAGAATCGCCCTTCACTCCGGAGCTGCTGGAGTCTCCCGCCTGTCCGGCACTGCTGGAGTCTCCCGCCTGTCCGGAGCTGCTGGAGTCTCCCGCCTGTCCGGCACTGCTGGAGTCTCCCGCCTGTCCGGCGCTGCTGGAGTCTCCCGCTTGTCTGGTGCTGCTGGAGTCTCCCGCCTGTCTTGCGCTGCCGGAGTCCCCCGCCTGTCCGGCGCTGCCGGAATTTCCCGTCTGTCCGGCGCTGCCGGAATCTCCCGTCCATTTGGGACCCGTTCTGACCATAGTTCTGTTATTTTATCTTTGTTTTAGTATGGTCAGGGCGTGAGTTGGGGTGGGCAGTCTATGTTTGTTTTTCTATGTTGGTTTTTTGAGTTCCGCCTAGTATGGTTCTCAATCAGAGGCAGCTGTCAATTGTTGTCCCTGATTGAGAATCATACTTAGGTAGCCTGGGTTTCACTTTTGGGTTGTGGGTGTTTGTCTTCCGTGTCAGTGTTTGTCGCCACACGGGACTGTTTTGTTCATTTCACGTGTATTGTTTTGTATTTCGTAGTGTTCAGTTTATGTTTTAAAATCAACATTATGGACACTTACCACGCTGCGTTTTGGTCCTCCGAGCCTTCTCGCTTCTCCTCCTCAGAAGGTGATCCCTTACACAGATTCCAAACTCTCCACCATGGCCAAGACCAAAGAGCTCTCCACTGATGCCAGGAACGAGATTGTAGATCTACACAAGGCTGGATTGGGCTACAAGACCATCGCCAAGCAGCTTGGTGAGAAGTTGACAACAGTTGGTGCGATTATTCACAAATGGAAGAAACATAAAAGAACTGTCAATCTCCCTCGTCCTGGGGCTCCTTGCAAGATCTCACCTCGTGGAGTTGCAATGATCATGAGAACAGTGAGGAATCAGCCCAGAACTACACGGGAGGATCTTGTCAATGATCTCAAGGCAGCTGGGACCATAGTCATCAAGAAAACAATTGGTAACACACTACACCGTGAAGGACTGAAATCCTATAGCGCCCGCAAGGTCCCCCTGCTCAAGAAAGCACATGCCCGTCGGAAGTTTGCCAATGAACATCAAAATGATTCAGAGGACAACTGGGTGAAAGTGTTGTGGTCAGATGAGACCAAAATGGAGCTCTTTGGCATCAACTCAACTCGCCGTGTTTGGAGGAGGAGGAATGCTGTCTATGACCCCAAGAACATCATCCCCACCGTCAAACATGGACGTGGAAACATTATGCTTTGGGGTTGTTTTTCTGCTAAGGGGACAGGACAACTTCACCGGATCAAAGGGACGATGGACAGGCCATGTACCGTCAAATCTTGGGTGGGAACCTCCTTCCCTCAGCCAGGGCATTAAAAATGGGTCGTGGATGGGTATTCCAGCATGACAATGACCCAAAACACACGGCCAAGGCAACAAAGGAGTGGCTGCAGAAGAAGCACATTAATGTCCTGGAGTGGCCTAGCCTGTCTCCCGACCTTAATCCCATAGAAAATCTGTGGAGGAGCTGAAGGTTCGAGTTGCCAAACGTCAGCCTCGAAACCTTGATGCCTTGGAGAAGATCTGCAAAGAGGAGAGGGACAAAATCCCCCCTGAGATGTGTGCCAACCTGGTGGCCAACTACAAGAAACTTCTGACCTCTGTGATTGCCAACAAGGGTTTTGCCACCAAGTACTAAGTCATGTTTTGCAGAGAGGTCAAATACTTATTTCCCTCATTAAAATGCAAATCAATTTATAACATTTTTGACATGCGTTTTTCTGGATTTTTGTTGTTGTTATTGTTCAAATAAACCTACCATTAAAATGATAGACTAATCATTGCTTTGTCAGTGGGCAAACGTACAAAATCAGCAGGGGATCAAATACTTTTTTCCCTCACTGTAGGCTATATGCTTAATTTAGAGCTATATATATTAATATGGGCGGCAGGGTAGCCTAGTGGTTAGAGCGTTGCAATTTCGAATCCCCGAGCTGACAAGGTACAAATCTGTCGTTCTGCCCCTGAACAGGCAGTTAACCCACTGTTCCTAGGCCGTCATTGAAAATAAGAATTCGTTCTTAACTCACTTGCCTAGTAAAATAAAGGTAAAAAATGTAACTTTAGTTCTTCTACAAACTTTGGGAAATATGTTTAGATTTCTAATACATTCTAAGGCTGCATGCGACTCTAATGATGATTTGAAAAAAGTATCTTGAAAGGCATGAGCTCTGCTTTGTTTTTTTGTGTAGGCTGTACACACTTCATCAGTTGCTCATTCACAATTTGACAAGCACTTGATAATGCCTAGATCTTCACGGCGCATCCCCTTTGTGTGGCCGGTATGCACCCTAACAAAAACATGCCTTTTGTGGCCAGTGGCTGCTGTGCCCTTCTCCCTGAGTGCTACCCACTCCATCACATGATGGGTCCTTCTCACAGGCTACGAGTTAAGACAGACACATCGGGACGCAACTGCGCTTGTCCTTATCCAATTCCGAGGTGCATATTAAAGATATTGGAAGAACTGTCCACATTTACTTTTCGTCAGCCAACAAGATGAGTAGGTCTAACGAACAGCAAAAGCACGAGCCTCAAAAACAATCACTGGCATCAAAAAAAAAAACTTTTTACACCATATGGCTGACGCAACAGATCAGGAAGTTTAGCTTAAAATGTTGATAAACTAATAGTCTATTTCTTCACATTATAAGCGCAGCAATGTGCACATTGTAGTAGGCGATAAGCGTGAATGTTCCATTAGTGGAAAACACCAATCTTTAAAAGTAACAGCAAATGCAATTATGGATGTAATGCTTTTATTATAAAGGTGCATTTTTATGATGAAAATGATCTTCCCCAAACTTGAAACTCACGTGCTGTTTATGTCTGTCAGTTTGGCTCTACAGCCCTTGTGAAGAGGATTAATGTACTTAATGTTAAGAAGCACTTTAGTTGTGATACTAACCTTATTAAAACGTAGGCCCATGGGCTAGGCTACATGATGTGTGGGCCTCCGATTAAAAAAAGTCGCAAAACACAAGGCATTGTTTCTTATGCTGGGCATCATTCACAAATGATAATATATCATTCACAAGTGATTGGCTAATATTGTCACCCATCAGACAGTTCTTGATTTCATCTTGTCTTTACATACACTAAATAATGTATGTGGGGAATTTGTTTTGATTCAGAGTGGACCACTATCATGTACCTGTATCGAAACAGGGGCGGCGGGGAAAAATACCTGTCATCTATGCACTTAAATAGAGAGTGGAGGACACTTTTCCTCATGGTTTATTTTCATGCCAGCCAGGTAGGCTATTCTGTTGTAAAGAGAATCAATGTGCTTAATATTAGGATAGTTGAGAAATAAACATAATAGGTCTCGCCTATAGAAAGCTGATGGGATCCTCCTCTTTTTAGGAGAGGCATCACTCATGCAATTGCATGGCCTATTGAAATGTTGCGCAACATGAGCTCATGGGCTCTCATTACGTGTTTGATTACATTTTTGAATAAATTTCCATTGATGTCAGAGTGATTAGAGGGGCAATGGAGTGTGGAGTACCAGCCTGTTGGCAAGTTTGGTAGGCTACTAATGACCAGCAGCAGCAGCAGAGCTTGGAGAAGCCTAATTACTGTGACTAAACGTGGAATTTGACCGCAGGTGTTGTGATAATATGGTCACCACAACAGCCCCAACCACACATTCCTGTAGTTCCAGCAACCTGTCTCTACCTTTTCCTCTTTAGTCCCCCCCAGCAGGAGAGGATAGTCCCCTCCTCCTCCTCCTCCTCCTCCTCCCCTCCTCCTCCTCCTCCTCCTCCTCCTCCTCCTCCTCCTCCTCCTCCTCCTCCTCCTCCTCCTCCTCCTCCTCCTCCTCCTCCTCCTCCACCCATACTCCATGTTCTCCCTTTAAACATGGTGTAGGACTTCAGTATGTCCTGCAGTAAGGTACTGACCACAGGCCAAGGTGAGGTAGAGCATGGAGAATATTTTACACCTGTGTCAGAGCGTTACTGTGAAAAAGCCTTCAGTCTCCAGCCCTGTGTTATCAGATAAACCCCTGACTGTCTTAAACCCACACAGCGTGAAGGGAGACACTCTTGTCTCAAGGTCATGTTGCTCTACAGATTAGCAGTAAATTAGCAGCTAATGGTCGGCAGACAAAACAAAAGAGGGGACATTGGAATGTTTTAGATGCACTATTGTAAAGTGACTGTTCCACTGGATGTCATAAGGTGAATGCACCAATTTGTAAGTCGCTCTGGAAAAGAGCGTCTGCTAAATGACTTAAATGTAAATGTAAATGTTTTAATTGGCCAGGGAGTGGCCTGGCATGGGAAAGGACTGGAGAAATTAGATATTTGTGGCTCTCTTGAATCCCAGAGGAGAGGGATGGAGATAGGGAGGAAGAATCAAAACAGAGAGAGAGGGAGACGTCAGAATGTGGTGTAGGCTGCTGTTTGGCTGACTGTCATAATTAAGGGTTTAGGTGTGTGGCCAAGTTTATAGTGCTTTGTCTTGAGTGTGAGTTGTGCATGTGTGTCTATCAAAACAGCTAGCAAAACATTGCAAAATATAAAAATAACTTAAACTGGTTTGAAGTTGGGTCACTGATTCATGAAGGCTCACGAGGCCAAGCAGCCATATGGAGATTTTGATGTACAGTATAAAGCATGTTGTCTCATTGTCTTGTCTCAATGTGGATCCAAACTAAGTCATATATTTAGAACCACAGTGTTGTGTTTCTGAAGGAGACACTATTGCAACATGTGTGTGTGTGTGTGTGTGTGTGTGTGTGTGTGTGTGTGTGTGTGTGTGTGTGTGTGTGTGTGTGTGTGTGTGTGTGTGTGTGTGTGTGTGTGTGTGTGTGTGTGTGTGTGTGTGTGTGTGTGTGTGTGTGTGTGTGTGTTTCTTTCTGTCTATTCTGTAGTGTGTATCATGTCCTGAATGCTTTGCTGATCTTGATTAGTTGTGGCACTTCACTATCCCCTCTCTTTCTGCCTCTCTGTGCACACCCCCCCATACAGCTTGCCCGCTAATATGTACTGTGTGTGTGCCTGCCTGCCTGCCTGCCTGCCTGCCTGCCTGCCTGCCTGCCTGCCTGCCTGCCTGCCTGCCTGCCTGCCTGCCTGCCTGCCTGCCTGCCTGCCTGCGCCTGTGCCTGTAGTTAGAGTTATGTATTCAAAGCAAATAGAGCATTGCCATGTTAGTCCACTGAGTCTCTGTGACAACTTCCCCCCCCCATATCCTCTGGGACATTTAACCACCTGACATTGCCATCAATGTATATGTGTGTGCATACTGTATATGTGGGTCCATGTGCAAGTGCATCTGTGTGTATCTGCCCAAAATATCTGCGGGGACAATGACCGATGTGGGCATTTTAAATCAGGTTATCAGAGATTGTCCATCTGTACTGTTTCATAACTCACCCTGTTTAAATAGGAATAATATTCTTCAAGGTTTCCTATTGATCCTCATGGATTATATAATACTCTTCAAGGTTTCCCATTGATCCTCATGGATTATATAATACTCTTCAAGGTTTCCCATTGATCCTCATGGATTATATAATATTCTTCAAGGTTTCCCATTGATCCTCATGGATTATATAATACTCTTCAAGGTTTCTGTCATGTTTTGTCATTGATTATCATGTCTTGTCCCTGTGCTTCCCCTTCTATTTGTTTCCCTCTGCTGGTCTTATTAGGTTCTTTCCCTCTTTCTATCCCTCTCTCTCCCCCCCCTCTCTCACTCTCTCGCTCTCTCTTCTCTCTATCATTCCGTTCCTGCTCCCAGCTGTTCCTATTCCCCTAATCAATCATTTAGTCTTCCCACACCTGTTCCCGATCCTTTTCCCTGATTAGAGTCCCTATTTCTTTCCTTGTTTTCCGTTCCTACCCTGTCGGATCCTTGTCAATTGTTCACCGTGCTGTGTCTATGTATTGCCCTGTCGTGTCGTGTTTCCCTCAGATGCTGCGTGGTGAGCAGGTGTCTGAGTCTGCTAGGTTCAAGTGCCTTCCCGAGGCAACCTGCAGTTCTTGATCAAGTCTCCAGTCTGTTCTCGTCATTACGAGTAGTATTATGCCTTTTGTTTGTTAAGTAACTTTACTGGATTAAAAACTCTGTTTTCGCCAAGTCGCTTTTGGGTCCTCATTCACCTGCATAACAGAAGGATCCGACCAAGGAATGGACCCAGCGACTACAGATGCTCGTAACACTGCCGTCGAGATCCAAGGAGCCATGCTCGGCAGACACGAGCAGGAATTGTCTGCTGCTCGCCATGCCGTGGAGAACCTGGCCGCTCAGGTTTCCGACCTCTCTGGACAGTTCCAGAGTCTTCGTCTCGTGCCACCTGTTACTTCCTGGCCTGCCGAGCCTCCGGAACCTAGGGTTAATAACCCACCTTGCTACTCCGGGCAGCCCACGGAGTGCCGCTCCTTTCTCACCCAGTGTGATATTGTGTTCTCTCTCCAACCCAACACATACTCTAGCGAGAGAGCTCGGGTTGCTTACGTCATTTCACTCCTTACTGGCCGGGCTCGAGAGTGGGGCACAGCTATCTGGGAGGCAAGGGCTGATTGTTCTAACAATTACCAGAACTTTAAAGAGGAGATGATTCGGGTTTTTGACCGTTCAGTTTTTGGTAGGGAGGCTTCTAGGGCCCTGGCTTCCCTATGCCAAGGTGATCGATCCATAACGGATTACTCTATAGAGTTTCGCACTCTTGCTGCCTCTAGTGACTGGAACGAGCCGGCGCTGCTCGCTCGTTTTCTGGAGGGACTCCACGCAGTGGTCAAAGATGAGATTCTCTCTCGGGAGGTTCCTTCCAGTGTGGATTCTTTGATTGCTCTCGCCATCCGCATAGAACGACGGGTAGATCTTCGTCACCAAGCTCGTGGAAGAGAGCTCGCGTCAACGGTGTTTCCCTGCTCCGCATCGCAACCATCTCCCTCCTCTGGCTCAGAGACTGAGCCCATGCAGCTGGGAGGTATTCGCATCTCGACCAAGGAGAGGGAACGGAGGATCACCAACCGCCTGTGCCTCTATTGCGGATTTGATGGACATTTTGTCAATTCATGTCCAGTAAAAGGCCAGAGCTCATCAGTAAGCGGAGGGCTACTGGTGAGCGCTACTACTCAGGTCTCTTCATCTAGATCCTGTACTACTATGTCGGTCCATCTACGCTGGACCGGTTCGGGTGCTACATGCAGTGCCTTGATTGACTCTGGGGCTGAGGGTTGTTTCATGGACGAAGCATGGGCTCGGAAACATGACATTCCTTTCAGACAGTTAGACAAGCCTACGCCCATGTTTGCCTTAGATGGTAGTCATCTTCCCAGTATCAGATTTGAGACACTACCTTTAACTCTCACAGTATCTGGTAACCACAGTGAGACTATTTCTTTTTTGATTTTTCGTTCACCTTTTACACCTGTTGTTTTGGGTCATCCCTGGCTAGTATGTCATAATCCTTCTATTAATTGGTCTAGTAATTCTATCCTATCCTGGAACGTTTCTTGTCATGTGAAGTGTTTAATGTCTGCCATCCCTCCCATTTCTTCTGTCCCCTCTTCTCAGGAGGAACCTGGCGATTTGACAGGAGTGCCGGAGGAATATCATGATCTGCGCACGGTCTTCAGTCGGTCCCGAGCCAACTCCCTTCCTCCTCACCGGTCGTATGATTGTAGTATTGATCTCCTTCCGGGGACCACTCCTCCTCGGGGTAGACTATACTCTCTGTCGGCTCCCGAACGTAAGGCTCTCGAGGATTATTTATCTGTGTCTCTTGACGCCGGTACCATAGTGCCTTCTTCCTCTCCGGCCGGGGCGGGGTTCTTTTTGTTAAGAAGAAGGACGGTACTCTGCGCCCCTGCGTGGATTATCGAGGGCTGAATGACATAACGGTTAAGAATCGTTATCCGCTTCCCCTTATGTCATCAGCCTTCGAGATTCTGCAGGGAGCCAGGTGCTTTACTAAGTTGGACCTTCGTAACGCTTACCATCTCGTGCGCATCAGAGAGGGGGACGAGTGGAAAACGGCGTTTAACACTCCGTTAGGGCATTTTGAGTACCGGGTTCTGCCGTTTGGTCTCGCCAATGCGCCAGCTGTTTTTCAGGCATTAGTTAATGATGTTCTGAGAGACATGCTGAACATCTTTGTTTTTGTCTATCTTGACGATATCCTGATTTTTTCACCGTCACTCGAGATTCATGTTCAGCACGTTCGACGTGTTCTACAGCGCCTTTTAGAGAATTGTCTCTACGTAAAGGCTGAGAAGTGCTCTTTTCATGTCTCCTCCGTTACTTTTCTCGGTTCCGTTATTTCCGCTGAAGGCATTCAGATGGATTCCGCTAAGGTCCAAGCTGTCAGTGATTGGTCCGTTCCAAGGTCACGTGTGGAGTTGCAGCGCATTTGTGGTTTCGCTAATTTCTATCGGCGTTTCATTCGTAATTTCGGTCAAGTTGCTGCCCCTCTCACAGCTCTTACTTCTGTCAAGACGTGTTTTAAGTGGTCCGGTTCCGCCCAGGGAGCTTTTGATCTTCTAAAAGAACGTTTTACGTCCGCTCCTATCCTCGTTACTCCTGACGTCACTAGACAATTCATTGTCGAGGTTGACGCTTCAGAGGTAGGCGTGGGAGCCATTCTATCCCAGCGCTTCCAGTCTGACGATAAGGTTCATCCTTGCGCTTATTTTTCTCATCGCCTGTCGCCATCTGAGCGCAACTATGATGTGGGTAACCGTGAACTGCTCGCCATCCGCTTAGCCCTAGGCGAATGGCGACAGTGGTTGGAGGGGGCGACCGTTCCTTTTGTCGTTTGGACAGACCATAAGAACCTTGAGTACATCCGTTCTGCCAAACGACTTAATGCCCGTCAAGCTCGTTGGGCGTTGTTTTTCGCTCGTTTTGAGTTTGTGATTTCTTACCGTCCGGGTAGCTAAAACACCAAGCCTGATGCCTTATCCCGTCTGTTTAGTTCTTCTGTGGCTTCTACTGATCCCGAGGGGATTCTTCCTTATGGGCGTGTTGTCGGGTTGACAGTCTGGGGAATTGAAAGACAGGTTAAGCAAGCACTCACGCACACTGCGTCGCCGCGCGCTTGTCCTAGTAACCTCCTTTTCGTTCCTGTTTCCACTCGTCTGGCTGTTCTTCAGTGGGCTCACTCTGCCAAGTTAGCTGGTCATCCCGGTGTTCGAGGCACTCTTGCGTCTATTCGCCAGCGCTTTTGGTGGCCGACTCAGGAGCGTGACACGCGCCGTTTCGTGGCTGCTTGTTCGGACTGCGCGCAGACTAAGTCGGGTAACTCTCCTCCTGCCGGTCGTCTCAGACCGCTCCCCATTCCTTCTCGACCATGGTCTCACATCGCCCTAGACTTCATTATCGGTCTGCCTTTGTCTGCGGGGAAGACTGTGATTCTTACGGTTGTCGATAGGTTCTCTAAGGCGGCACATTTCATTCCCCTCGCTAAACTTCCTTCCGCTAAGGAGACGGCACAAATCATTATCGAGAATGTGTTCAGAATTCATGGCCTCCCGTTAGACGCCGTTTCAGACAGAGGCCCGCAATTCACGTCACAGTTTTGGAGGGAGTTCTGTCGTTTGATTGGTGCGTCCGTCAGTCTCTCTTCCGGGTTTCATCCCCAGTCTAACGGTCAAGCAGAGAGGGCCAATCAGACGATTGGTCGCATACTACGCAGCCTTTCTTTCAGAAACCCTGCGTCTTGGGCAGAACAGCTCCCCTGGGCAGAATACGCTCACAACTCGCTTCTTCCTTCGTCTGCTACCGGGTTATCTCCGTTTCAGAGTAGTCTGGGTTACCAGCCTCCTCTGTTCTCATCCCAGCTTGCCGAGTCCAGCGTTCCCTCCGCTCAAGCGTTTGTCCAACGTTGTGAGCGCACCTGGAGGAGGGTGAGGTCTGCACTTTGCCGTTACAGGGCACAGACTGTGAGAGCCGCCAATAAACGCAGGATTAAGAGTCCAAGGTATTGTTGCGGCCAGAGAGTGTGGCTTTCCACTCGCAACCTTCCTCTTACGACAGCTTCTCGTAAGTTGACTCCGCGGTTCATTGGTCCGTTCCGTGTCTCCCAGGTCGTCAATCCTGTCGCTGTGCGACTGCTTCTTCCGCGACATCTTCGTCGCGTCCATCCTGTCTTCCATGTCTCCTGTGTCAAGCCCTTTCTTCGCACCCCCGTTCGTCTTCCCTCTCCCCCTCCCGTCCTTGTCGAGAGCGCACCTATTTACAAGGTACGTAAGATCATGGACATGCGTTCTCGGGGACGGGGTCACCAATACTTAGTGGATTGGGAGGGTTACGGTCCTGAGGAGAGGAGTTGGGTTCCGTCTCGGGACGTGCTGGACCGTTCACTTATTGATGATTTCCTCCGTTGCCGCCAGGATTCCTCCTCGAGTGCGCCAGGAGGCGCTCGGTGAGTGGGGGGGTACTGTCATGTTTTGTCATTGATTATCATGTCTTGTCCCTGTGCTTCCCCTTCTATTCGTTTCCCTCTGCTGGTCTTATTAGGTTCTTTCCCTCTTTCTATCCCTCTCTCTCCCCCTCCCTCTCTCACTCTCTCGCTCTCTCTTCTCTCTATCGTTCCGTTCCTGCTCCCAGCTGTTCCTATTCCCCTAATCAATCATTTAGTCTTCCCACACCTGTTCCCGATCCTTTTCCCTGATTAGAGTCCCTATTTCTCTCCTTGTTTTCCGTTCCTGCCCTGTCGGATCCTTGTCAATTGTTCACCGTGCTGTGTCTATGTATTGCCCTGTCGTGTCGTGTTTCCCTCAGATGCTGCGTGGTGAGCAGGTGTCTGAGTCTGCTAGGTTCAAGTGCCTTCCCGAGGCAACCTGCAGTTCTTGATCAAGTCTCCAGTCTGTTCTCGTCATTACGAGTAGTATTATGCCTTTTGTTTGTTAAGTAACTTTACTGGATTAAAAACTCTGTTTTCGCCAAGTCGCTTTTGGGTCCTCATTCACCTGCATAACAGTTTCCCATTGATCCTCATGGATTATATAATACTCTTCAAGGTTTCCCATTGATCCTCATGGATTATATAATATTCTTCAAGGTTTCCCATTGATCCTCATGGATTATATAATACTCTTCAAGGTTTCCCATTGATCCTCATGGATTATATAATATTCTTCAAGGTTTCCCATTGATCCTCATGGATTATATAATATTCTTCAAGGTTTCCCATTGATCCTCATGGATTATATAATACTCTTCAAGGTTTCCCATTGATCCTCATGGATTATATAATACTCTTCAAGGTTTCCCATTGATCCTCATGGATTATATAATACTCTTCAAGGTTTCCCATTGATCCTCATGGATTATATAATATTCTTCAAGGTTTCCCATTGATCCTCATGGATTATATAATACTCTTCAAGGTTTCCCATTGATCCTCATGGATTATATAATATTCTTCAAGGTTTCCCATTGATCCTCATGGATTATATAATACTCTTTAAGGTTTCCTACTGATCCTCATGGATGATATATTTTAGCTGCTTGGCTCCATGGTATTTTTAAATTGATTCACAGAAGCTGGGTTTAATTGTGGTACACAGTCTCTCTTACTTCTGGGTTAGTGCATGTACTGCACAGTATAGTTGACCAAGAAAATGCTAGGAGGGTTAACTAATATCGAATATCAAATAAAAATGGGTTGCTTGATATAATGTTAGCTAGTTGTCCAGGGTGCTAGTTTACATTCCTCCACTAATAGTGGACCAGGGCCAGAGCTATGCAGTAAACATATACAGCAAACTAAACAACAAATGAATTAGCTGACATTCTGCCTGGTCGAATGCTCATCACCCTATGAGAAAGTATTTGTTCCTGAGTTGCTGATCTAACTGTTGATTATGATTTAGAGTGTGTCCTAAGGGGTGTTGTGCAGCAGGTAGACTAAAGGTTAGAGCATTGGGCCAGTAGCCATAAGGTCGCTGGTTCCAATACCCGAGCCGCAAGATGAAAAATCTGTCGATGTGCCCTTGAGCAAGGCAGCGGTAAGGTAGTGATAGTGTCACGGTTGAGATCGGTTGAAATTCCTTTTGCTACACCAGACTGCCACATACTGTAAGTAAGTAGCCCTTGGCTTGTGCAAGCCAGAACAGAGCAAGAGCATAGGAGCGTCTCCTGTTTCTGTAGAATGAGGCAGCTCGATGTGCAAGTACACCACCTGGACAGGACGTTAACACAGGGCCTTACCTCCAATCTCAGTGTGGACACTCCACAAGGCCACTCAGTTGGTTGTCACACACAAATGTAGGATCTTAATTTGAGCCAGTGTGCTACAGCGGGAAAATAATACGGTAGCAACAGCAAATGTGGATTATAATTATAAATATTGGACATTTTTATAGGGGTAAGGGTTGATACATTTTTTGTAAGAGGAAACCAAGTGGAAATGGCAAACTTCATAAGCCTTTTTAAACCTTAAATACACTACAAGTTAAACAATTAGGATCCTACATCTGTACTGTACATTTACATGCACACATATTCACCCAATTTGCAATGGTCCTCTTCTACACAACTGAATGCAATGTTTATCATGTTTACCACAACCTTTGCTAACACACGGTAGAATTACAGATAATCACATTGAACTTTTATTTTGTCTCTCTGCCATGTCTCACAAAAACAATCCATGTAAACCCCTGCTACCTCACGTTGAACGTCACATTAAAACCTGCGCTCTCTTGGCACCCTCCCTCCATGGCTTGTGAATGAAGCAGAACACAACAGAGGGCGTATAGTGAATCATTCTGATGGAAAGATGGTGAAGGTTGGAAAACGGGCTTCAGCAACGAGAACCCTTCTCTAATAGCACTGCTGAGTCTTTTTGTGTTGTATATCTTAAAGGAAAAACAAATGGAATAACACTAAGGCCTTAGCAGTGTCCACTTACCCACACTCCTCTCCACTGTGCTATCAGTGATACCACAGTGATTGATGAGGAGGACAGGGCTGAGGAAGAGTTTGTATAATGGTAATGACAAGTGGAGACAGAATCTACAAGATCAGAGCTCTACATTTTTGGTATTGTGAGTGACCACCCGAATGTTTCTTGCCACAGCTTGGTCGTTGGTTCTGATTGGTTCCAGGTGGTTCCAGCCCAGCAAGACTAACCTGTGCATGCAGCATCAGACATATAAGTCTTGCTGAGATAGGTGTGGTTAGTCTATTGACTCTCCATGCCCTCCCTGAAGAAAATATGAAGTGAAGGAGGGATGAAACTGACATAGCACAGCTGAAATCCCTGAGGAGAAGAGGGGAGAGAGAGATGAAAAGGAAGACAGAGGTGGAACAGAAGGAGTCGAACGATGGATGAAAAGAAGGGAGGTAAAACAGGAATAGGCAGATAGATAAAGAAAAGTGTGAAACGGTAGAGAGGGATCAAATCAAATCAAATTTATTTATATAGCCCTTCTTACATCAGCTGTTATCGGTCTGTCGGTCTCTCTCTCTCTCTCTCTCTCTCTCTCTCTCTCTCTCTCTCTCTCTCTCTCTCTCTCTCCCCCTTCCATCCGTCCGTCCGTTCGTTCTGGGAGCTTCCAACGACCTGTGGAATACACAAGCCACAGTCTGGGCCATATGATATGAGCACTATTAACTTTTGATATTCAATTAAGCTTTCCTGCTTTGTGCCGTTATGTAACATTCAGGAGCACCTCAGCACAGTCCCACATAGATTTTATGTCTGTGTGTCCTGTCTTAGTTGTGAAGGTTACATGATTAGGGGTGGTCTTGGGGTGGGTCGGGTTGAGTGTTGAGGGGGGAGGGGGTAACTGAAGGGGTAAAGCTGGCGACTGGCACTGTGACAAAAGTTAATGATTGGAAAGTAGAGGTGGAGGCGAGGCGGCGGAGTGAGGGAGCAGACAGGGCCGAACAGAGGGAGGGAGCGAGTGAGAGAAGGAGCTGACGGAGAGAAAGAGGGGAAAGAGAATGATGCTTAAATCCAGTCGGCTGCTCCCCTGGGAATGTAATCCATATGTGTGCACGAGTTCAGCTCAGGGAGAGAGAACATTTCTTAGCCGCAAAGAAATGATTGTTTCTTCTCTCTCCCCTATTTAAATTCCACTCATACTGGCCCCAGTACCCTAGCTCTGAGTCAACTGTGTGCACACAGAGATAGAGAGGAAGGGAGAGAAAGAGAAAGGGGAGGGAGGCGGGAAAAAGAGAGAAAGAAAGAGAGGGAGAGAGTAAAGAGGGAGGGAAGAGAAAGTGAGAGAGTTACTGTAGAATGAGAGAGGGGAGTGAACAAGTGATAGAGTTAGAGGGGAAGGAAGAGTGAGGAAGATAAACGAGAGGGAGAGAAGAAGAGTAGATGAGAGGGAGAAGAGAAAATAGTTGAAAGAGAGAGGGCAGAGCAGACTGCATTTCCAGACAGAGTCTACTCAAGAGTAGAAGAGAGAACTATAGAAAGGAGAGAGAGAACATGGGGATCATGGAGGAGTCATCAATGAGGTAGGTCTGTCTTTATTCTGCTCTAAATCCTTTGTGACGTTTGGTCTGCAACTGTAGCTATGACAGCGGAGACCATGTGGACTCCATGAGAGAGGGGTGTGTATGCATGCATCTAAGGTTCTAGTAAACAGAGGTATATATTTATTAAACCATTGAAATAATGCAAAAAAGTATGTGCAACATTTTGATTGGTGCAAAGGATAACCGTTTTCTGTCGTCTGTATTCTTTTTTCTGTGATTGTGCATGTTTACATTCATGCATGGTCATATGTATGTTTGTGAAGCCGTGTGTGTGTGTGTGTGTGTGTGTGCGCGCTCGCGCGCATGTGTGTAAGGTTGTAAATGAGTACATATGAATGCACATATAATCTAAGTTCACCTACTGCAGAAAGCAGCTCTTTGGCATAGAAATGTATCTATCACAGCTGGAATCACTGATGAAACCCGATTCCATATATAGTGCACTACGTTTGACCAGGCCCCCTAAGGAATGAAGGGAACAGGGTGGCATATGTTGGCCATAGAGTGGTTATAGCAGGCTCACCTTTACCAAACAGCCCCATTGCCTGCTACCTGTTGAGACCTTTATTTCACTGAGCTGCAGTGTCATAGGTTGGACTAAGTAGTATTTGAGAAGGTCCGGTCAAACAAATTACCAAGGTGGCAAAGGTACGGATGGATATTGTAATTTTTGGTGTAGTAACAAACAGCGACCTCGCAACCCACGCCTTAGGATCAGTCTTAGAATCAAGTTTGGAGATGCATTGTGACAACCCACCAAGTGAGTAATGATGCCACTGAGGGTGATGAGTTATTCACCATGACCTCTTATTCGTGCCTGGGTTCAACCTTCTGTGAACACACACACACACACACACACACACACACACACACACACACACACACACACACACACACACACACACACACACACACACACACACACACACACACACACACACACACACACACACACACACACACACACACACACACACACACACAAATCAAACAAACAAATCAAATTTATTTATATAGCCCTTCGTACATCAGCTGATATCTCAAAGTGCTGTACAGAAACCCAGCCTAAAACCCCAAACAGCAAACAATGAGAGCACGGTGGCTGAAAAACTCCCTAGAAACACCTAGGAAGAAACCAGAGAGGAACCGGGACACAGATTATAACAGAACATGACAAGAGAGTTCTTGACATGGTCTAAGGCAGAACATTGTGGAGCAGCAGCAAAGGTGGATGCAGCTAATTGAAGGGAAGCACAGTAACTTAGTGACCTGATGAGAGGCCTGGGGTGGCTGTTAACTGTTTAATACACACTGTCTGTGTGGGCATGGAGGTAAACTGGAGGTTTGGTGATGAGTTAGATGAGTGATAGGAGTTTGGGTGTTTGGATGTGTGTAAAAGATGTTTGTCCTTGACAGAGTCAGACCCTGTGGAGGGTGAAAGTGTTTGAGGGGAGTATATGAGAAAATCCAGGCTGGGAAGACTGAATTTGCAGCTTGGTTTGAATAAATCAACTGTGGGAGCAATTATTAGGAAAAGAACACTGATAATCAGCCACCTCGATCTGGGGCTACTTCAAATATGACAGACAAGATCTCATTTGCAGCTTGGTTTGAATAAATCCTGTGGGGCAATTATTAGGAAAAAAGTGATCTCCCTCGACAAGATCTCACAAAGTGTAAGCAAAAATCCCAGAACCACACGGGGGGACCTAGTGAATTCACTGCAGAGAGCTGGGACCAAAGTAACAAAGCCTACCATCAGTAACACACTACGCCACCAGGGACTCAAATCCTGCAGTGCCAGACGTGTCCCCCTGCTTATTCCAGTACATGTCCAGGACCGTCTGAAGTTTGCTAGAGAGCATTTGGATGATCCAGAAGAAGATTGGGAGAATGTCATATGGTCATATGGTCAGATAAAAACTCAACTCGTCGTGTTTGGAGGACAAAGAATGCTGAGTTGCATCCAAAGAACATCATACCTACTGTGAAGCACGGGGGTGGAAACATCATGCTTTGGGGCTGTTTTTCTGCAAAGGGACCAGGACGACTGATCCATGTAAAGGAAAGAGTGAATGGGGCCATGTATCATGAGATTTTGAGTGAAAACCTCCTTCCACCAGCAAGGGCATTGAAGATGAAACGTGGCTGGGTCTTTCAGCATGACAATGATTCCAAACACACCGCCCAGGGAGCGAAGGAGTGGCTTCATAAGAAGCATTTCAAGGTCCTGGAGTGGCCTAGCCAGTCTCCAGATCTCAACCCGATAGAAAATCTTTGGAGGGAGTTGAAAGTCCGTGTTGCCCAGCAACAGCCCCAAAACATCACTGCTCTAGAGGAGATCTGCATGGAGGAATAGGCCAAAATACCATCAACAGTGTGTAAAAACCTTGTGAAGACTTACAGAAAACATTTGACCTCTGTCATTGCCAACAAAGGGTATATAACAAAGTATTGAGATAAACTTTTGTTATTGACCAAATACTTATTTTCCACCATAATTTGCAAATAAATTCATTAAAAATCCTACAATGTGATTTTCTGGATTTCTTTTCTTCTCATTTTGTCTGTCATAGTTGAAGTGTACCTATGATAGAAATTACAGGTCTCTCTCATCTTTTTAAGTGGGAGAACTTGCACAATTGGTGACTGACTAAATACTTTAATGCCCCACTGTATATATCCAAAATGTACATTTATTTGGCGCATTTGATCCAGAAAAACACCGGTTACAACTTGTGCAACGTGACTACAAAATATCCTAAAAGTTACCTGTAAACTTTGCCAAAACATTTTAAACTACTTTTGTAATCCAACTTTACGTGTTTTTTAACGTAAATAATTGATCAAATTGAAGACGGGACGATCTGTGTTCAATACAGGAGGAAAACAAACTGTAGCTAGCATTCTGGTCACGCGCCTCTATCTAACAGTACACTTCAAGTGACCCTCGTTCAAGATGGCCGTACTTCTACATTACACAAATGAATAACCTCAACCAATTTCTAAAGACTGTTGACATCCAGTGGAAGTGATAGGAACTGCAAGAAGGTCCTTTAGAAATCTGGATTCCCAATGAAAACTCATTGAAAAGAGAGTGACCTCAAAAAAAAAATCTGAATGGTTTGTCCTCGGAGTTTGCCTGCTAAATAAGTTCTGTTATACTCACAGACATGATTCAAACAGTTTTAGAAACTTCTGTGTGGTGCATATCTTATCCTCTGGGGATGAGTAGCAGGCAGTTGAATTTGGGCATGCATTTCATCCAGATGTGAAAATACTGCCCCCTGTTACCAAGAAGTTAAGGTTTCGAGGCTGACGTTTGGCAACTCGAACCTTCAGCTCCCTCCACAGATTTTCTATGGGATTAAGGTCTGGAGACTGACCACTACAGGACCTTAATTTTCTTCTTCTTGAGCCACTCCTTTGTTGCCTTGGCCGTGTGTTTTGGGTCATTGTCATGCTGGAATACCCATCCACGACCCATTTTCAATGCCCTGGCTGAGGGAAAGAGGTTCTCACCCAAGATTTGACTGTACATGGCCCGTCCATCGTCCCTTTGATCCGGTGAAGTTGTTCTGTCCCCTTAGCAGAAAAACACCCCCAAACCATGTTTCCACCTACATGTTTGACGGTGGGGATGGTGTTCTTGGGGTCATAGGCAGCATTCCTCCTCCTCCAAACACGGTGAGTTGAGTTGATGCCAAAGAGCTCCATTTTGATCTCATCTGACCACAACACTTTCACCCAGTTGTCCTCTGAGTCATTCAGATGTTCATGGGCAAACTTCAGACGGGCATGTGCTTTCTTGAGCAGGGGGACCTTGCGGGTGCTGCAGGATTTCAGTCCTTCACGGCGTAGTGTGTTACCAATTGTTTTCTTGGTGACTATGGTCCCAGCTGCCTTGAGATCATTGACAAGATCCTCCCGTGTAGTTCTGGGCTGATTCCTCACCGTTCTCATGTTCATTGCAACTCTACGAGGTGAGATCTTGCTTGGAACCCCAGGCCAAGGGAGATTGACAGTTCTTTTGTGTTGCTTCCATTTGCGAATAATCTCACCAACTGTTGTCACCTTCTCACCAAGCTCCTTGGCGATGGTCTTGTAGCCCATTCCAGCCTTGTGTAGGTCTACAATCTTGTCCCTGACATCCTTGGAGAGCGCTTTGGTGTTGGCCACAGATTGCTTCTGTGGGCAGGTGTCTTTTATACAGGTAACAAGCTGAGATTCGGAGCACTCCCTTTAAGAGTGTGCCCCTAATCTCCATTCGTTACCTGTATAAAAGACACCTGGGAGCCAGAAATCTTTCTGATTGAGAGGGGGTCAAATACTTATTTCCCTCATTAAAATGCAAATCAAGTTAGACATTTTTTGACATGTGTTTTTCTGGATTTTTTTGTTGTTATTTTGTCTGTCACTGTTCAAATAAACCTTCCATTAAAATGATAGACTGATCATTTCTTTGTCAGTGGGCAAACGTACAAAATCAGCAGGGGATCAAATACTTTTCTCCCTCACTCTATCCAAAATGGAGATGTGTGGATAAACCACTTCTCCAATCTATTTGGCTCTATAACAAAGAACAAATTGCAAAAATGCATATGCATAATCAAATACAAATCTTAGAATCAATTATTTAAAGACTACCAGAATTACATTGAATGAAATACAGAACATAACACAAACCCTCCAATCCAAAAAGGCCTGTGGGGTTGATGGTATCCTAAATGGAATGATAATACATACAGACAACACATTCCAATTGGCTATACTTAAACTCTTTAACATCATCCTTAGCTCTGGCATCTTCCCCAATATTTGGAACCAAGGACTGATCACCCCAATCGACCAAAGTGGAGACAGATTTGACCCCAAAACTACCATGGGATATGCATCAACAGCAACCTTGGGAAAATTCTCTGCATTATCATTAACAGCAGACTTTTGAAAACAATGTACTGAGCAAATGTCAAATGGACTTTTTACCAAATACCATACGACAAACTATGTAACATTTGGCAAACACACATTTCTTTCCACAGAGGTGGGGTGAGACAGGGATGCAGCTTAAGCCCCACCGTCTTCAGCATAACAACAAATTGGCAAGGGATCTAGAACAGTCTGCAGCACCCGGCCTCACCCTACTAGAATCTGAAGTCAAATGTCTATTGTTTGTTGATGATCTGGATCTTCTTTCCCCAACCAAGGAGGGCCTACAGCAGCATCTAGATCTTCTGCACAGATTCTGTCAGACCAGGGGCCTGACAGTAAATCTCAGTAAGACACAAATAATGGTGTTACAAAAAAGATCCATTTGCCAGGACCATGAATACAAATTCCATTAGACACCGTTGCCCTAGAGCACACAAAAAATGATACACACTGTAGAAGGCTCAAGGGTGTAGGGTTTCCACATCTCCAAGTTCAATAACAAAACATGCACCAGTAGCATAACTAGAATACAAACGGGGAGTTCATTAAGGATTTTGGTACACTGGGGAAGTAGGGGGAATTCACCAATTACTTCACAAGCCATTCTCGTTGTCTGTTCCATTCTCCAGGGGTAATCCTAAAACGTGGGTCCTCAGCCAATCCAGTTCGGTACACAAGGTAGGTAATCCGATAGTCCAGGTCACAACGGGTAATCTCACAGATATTGTTCTCTGTTCTCCCACTCTTCGTAACGCACATTTTTCTGTCCATTCGCTTTGGATAAAAGCGTCTGCTAAATGGCATATATTATATTATTATATTATTATATTATTATTGTTATATTATAACTCTTTGTGCAGGCTGCTACCTTTTTTATCCCTAATTACTCCCTGGCTTAATGACCCACAGCCTCACCTCTTTGGGGCAGGAAGTCCATATAAGGCTCAAGGGTGGAGCCAGTGGGCTGCAAGATATCTCCCCTCAATAACCACTCCCTTCACCTCTCCCTGCCATCTGCCCCCCCCCCCCCCCTAAAGGGAGGGACGGTCCAGCTCCCTAGATCACCCCTCCTGGAGAGTGCATCGGCATTTCCATGGGCTGCACCTGCTCTGTGGATGACAGAGAAAGCAAAATGCTGTAAGGATAGGAACTAGCGGGTGACCCGGGTGTTACTGTCCTAATTCCATGACATCCAAACCAGGGGTGCATGGTCTGTTACAAGTGTGATGTGTCATCATAATAAGTAATACTTCAGCGTTTCCAGTGCCCACTTGATCGCTAGACATTCTTTCTCCACCGTGGAATATCTTTGTTCCCGTGGCAACAGCTTCCGGTGAATGTACATGACTGGGGTGTTCCTCACCTTCTTGTAGCTATGATAGGACGACACCCACACCTGTATCGGACACATAGGTCTGTACCACCAGTGGTTTGGAGAAGTCCGGGGTCAACAGGACGAGTCCAGAACACAGTGCTCCCTTTAGGTCCAGGAAGGCTTTTACCGTCTCCTCGGTCCACGTCACCTGCGCGGGCAGACCGGTCAGAGGGCTGGCTAGGGAGGCAAAGTGTGGAATAAAGCTCCGGTAGTAACTATTCAACCCCACAAATGTGCCTACCTGCTTCTTGGTGAGGGGGTGGAGCCAGTCCTGAATCGCCTCCACTTTCTTCACCTGGGGTTTGACACATCCCCTCCCGATCGTGTACCCCAGGTACACAGCCTCCCGCAGGCTGGGCCAACATTTCTTTGGGTTTGCTGTTCGCCCCACCTCCCGTAAGGCCTGTAATACCACGCTCAGCTGGTTTAGATGTATCTCCCACTCGCTCCCGTGGATCACAATATCGTCAATGTATGCCACTGCGTACTCCTGATGGGGTCAGAGAACCCGGTCCATCAACCTCTGGAAGGTGGCCGGGGCCCCGTGCAGCCCTAAGGGCAGCTTCTTGTAATCGAACTGTGGCGAAAGCAGTTTTCTCGTGTGCCTCAGGAGCTAAGGGCACCTGCCAATAACCCTTCATCATGTCGAGCGTGCTGATAAATCGGGCAGTCCCTAGCCGTTCGATTAACCTGTTGAGTGTAGGGGGTAGTATTTTGATGTTTGTATGAAAAAACGTACCCGAATTAAACTGACTATTGCTCAGGCCCAGAAGCTAGAATATGCATATAATTGTCAAATTAGGATAGAAAACAGTCTAAAGTTTCCAAAACTGTCAAAATATTGTCTGTGAGTATAACAAAACTGATATTGCAGGCGAAAACCTGAGGAAAATCCAACTTGGAAGTGCCTCTTATTTTGAAAGCTCCCTGTTCCATTGCATGCCTTCCCTCCATTTTAAGGGATATCAACCAGATTCCTTTCCCCATGGCTTCCACATGGTGTGAACCGTGTTTAGACATAGTTTCAGCCTTTTATTCCACTTCGCGTCAGTGGATGGCTGGATGCCAGCAGAGTTTTGCATGCGCAACAGCTTGGAGCAGACATTTTCTCTCTCTCTCCTATTGAAAAAGCTATGGTCCGGTTGAAATATTATTGATCATTTATTGTAAAAACAACCTGAGGATTGATTATAAAAAACGTTTGACATGTTTCTGCGAACTTTCCGGATACTATTTGGAATTTTCGTCTGCCCCGTCGTGACCGCTCGAGCCTGTGGATTTCTGAACAAAACGCGCCAACCAAATGGAGGCATTTTGGATATAAAAATAATCTTTATGGAACAAAAGGAACCTTTATTGTGTAACTGGGAGTCTCGTGAGTGCAAACATCCGAAGATCATCAAAGGTAAGCGATTCATTTTATTGCTTTTCTAACTTTCGTGACCAATCTACTTTCCTGCTAGCTGTTTGTAATGTTTTGTCTGCTGAGAGAGATGTCCTTACATAAACGCTTGGTTTGCTTTAGCTGTAAATCTATTTTGAAATCTGACACGCCAGGTGGATTAACAACAGGCTAAGCTGTGTTTGCTATATTGCACTTGTGATTTCATGAAAATTAAATATTTTTAGTAATTTAATTTGAATTTGGCTCTCTGCAATTCAGCGTATGTTGACAAAAATGATCCCGCTAACGGGATGGGTGCGCCAAGAAGTGAATTCATAAATTCGGTATGATTCCGGTATGTGGTAGGGTCTCAACTTCTGCTTTTTCCCAGTTTCGGTGATGATACTGTGCTGTACCAGATCGGTGTGTCCTGGTTCAGTGGAGAACGCATCCTGGTTATCGGCCGACCAACTCTCTCAGCTCCTGCTTCTGGGCTTGGCTCAGCTGCACCCCCATTGGCAGCTCCGCCGGCTCTGTCTCTGTGGTAAACTACTTCTGGGAAATAGAGTAGAGTACATCACATGCATTCAATTTCGTTAGCAAATGCACATGGTAAATCTGGGTCAGATGCCTATGTCCCAGCTATCTGACCCTATAGTTAACCTCTCTAGGGTAGGGGGCAGTATTTTGACATCCAGATGAAAAGCATGCCCAAAGTAAACTGCCTGTTACTCAGGCCCAGAAGCTAGGATATGCATATAATTGATATATTTGGATGGGAAACACTCTAAATTTTCTAAAACTGTTAACATAATGTCTGTGGGTATAACAGAACTGATATGGCAAGCAAAACCCCGAGGACAAACCATTCCCCCCAAAAAACATTCAGTTTACCACTATTTTCAATGGCTAGTATTTTAATAATAAGGCCAAGTCCTCCCAGATTGCAGTTCCTAGGGCTTCCACTAGGAAAAATTACCCAGAAATTGTAGTTTTTCTAGGTGGTTCCCATTTTGGCTGTAATGTTTCCATGCGCGTGGAGGAAAGCACGTTCTTTCTTATTTATCTCCGGTAATGAACATACTATTCTCAGTCTTAAAACTGAGTTTTTATGGATATAAAGTTTTTTATGGATTTTCATGCTTTTGTATGCGGGGCGCTGTCCTCAGATAATCGCATGGTTTTCTTTCGCCGTAAAGCCTCTTTGTAATCTGACACATCGGCTGGATTAACAAGAAGTTAAGTTTTATTTTGATGTATAACACATAGATTTTCAAGAATGTTAAATATTTGAATTGAGTGTTTTTGAATTTCACGCTCTGCAATTTCACCGAATGTTGGCCAGGTGGGACGCTACCGTCCCACGTACCCTAGAGAGGTTAACTTCACCCACTTTCTCAATGACTTCGTATGGCCTGTTCCATCGGGCCAAAAACGTACATTCTGAGGTGGGGTCCAATACCAACACTTTGTCTCCTGACTGAAAGTCCCTTCGTTGTGCCCCTCTGTTGTACACCCGCAGTTGGGCCTACTGTGCCTACAGTATGTGTTCCCGTACCAGGGGCCATAGGGTTGCTATCCGATCTCTCATGTCCCCCACATGCGCCACTAAGGTTCGGTGGGGCGACGGTTGCTGTTCTCAGGCTTCTTTAGCCACGTCCAACAGTCCTCGGGGTCGTCTCCCATACAGGAATTTGAAGGGATACAATCCTGTTGAAGCTTGGGGCACTTCTCATTTCGAGAACATCAGGTAGGGTAGCAGCTGGTTCCACCTTCTTTATCATCTGCTTCAGGGTTCGATTGAATCTTACCACCAACCCATTGGTCTGAGGGTGAGAAAATGAGGTGCGCAACTAGGTTATTTTCATTAGCTTGCATAGATCCTTCATGATTCATGACATGAACGGGATGCCCTCATGAATCAATATCTTGTTGGGGATGCCTACACAGGAGAACAGAATGACCAACTCACGTGCGATTCCCTTGGTGGCCATGGTGCGCAGGGGAATGGCTTCCGGGTACAAGGTGACATGATCCAGAATTGGTAGAATGTATTGGTGCCCTTGGTTGCTTTTGGGTAGAGGTCCCACCAGGTCCATTGCGATCCTGGTCGGACAGGGTCACCATACTCCCAGAGTCCACAAGTGCCGTGGTGTCCTTTCCATTGGCTCTTACCAGGATGACAGGGGAAGGACCACTCTCCCTAGCCCAGCATGCCATTAGCAAGCCTCAGGGCCGCCCGTTGGCTACCTCACTGGCTGAGGTTGAAGGCATCGGGACATCGCAGTTTGAACAGTTCCAGGCGATGTGTCCCGGCTCGCCACACTCATACCATTTCCTGCTGACCATGTTCAGGAAGGAGCGTTGTCTCGGGGATCTGGTTGTGGGTGTTCCCCCATCCTTCTTTCCGGCGTGGTCCTCCTTCATTTTCACTCCTTCATGCAAGTGGAAGGTTCTGCCTTCTGTGGTTGTCCGCTGCGCAAGACCTCCAAAGCCACCTGTTGTCCTTCCACCAGCTGATCTGCGCTCTGCGGAATAGCTTGGCTGGCTAACTTTTTAGTTTTGAATGGGAGAGAGGGTATAAATGTATCTATGACCACTTTCTAGATGGTCCTGAGCATCAGGGTTCAGCAGTTAGCTGCCTCTTGGCCAGCCTAATCAATATCCAAGATTGCATAGCAGCCGTATGTATGTGTGTTTGTCTTGTCCCGAGTAAATCGTATGCAAATAGTCTGTTTCTTCTGTTTTTTTGTATATATTTTAATCTCACTGTCCATCTAAATAGCCCACCCAACTACCTCATCCCCATATTGTTATTTATTTTGTTGCTCCTTTGCACCCCAGTATGTCTACTTCCACATTCATATTATGCACATCTATCATTGTTACAACAATGTACATAGCCATAATATGACTTTCATTAGTATAATGTTTACTGATTATTTTTGATTGTTTAACTTTTTTAATGATCTTTTTCACTTGCTTTGGCAATATAAACATGTGCCAATAAATCCCTTTTATTTGAATTGATAGAGTGAAAGTGTGGGGGGTGAGAGAGAGAGTCAGTGGAACATCATGAGGTAATGACTCCTGGAGGTCTGGGGCTGGGGTGACTCCTGGAGGTATGGGGGATAGGTTGACTCCTGGAGGTCTGGGGGGGTAGGGTGACTCCTGGAGGTCTAGGTGTAGGGTGACTCCTGGAGGTCTAGGTGTAGGGTGATTCCAGGAGGTCTGGGGGTGACTCCTGGAGGTCTGGGGGTGACTCCCGGAGGTCTGGAGAGTAGGGTGACTCCTGGAGGTCTGGGGAGTAGGGTGACTCCTGGAGGTCTGGGGCTGGGGTGACTCCTGGAGGTCTAGGGTAGGGTGACTCCTGGAGGTCTAGGGTAGGGTGACTCCTGGAGGTCTGGGGAATAGGGTGACTCCTGGAGATTTGGGGCTGAGGTGACTCCAGGAGGTCTGGGGGGTAGGGTGACTCCTGGAGGTCTGAGTGTAGGGTGATTCCAGGAGGTCTGGGGGTGACTCCTGGAGATCTGGGGCTGGGGTGACTCCTGGAGGTCTGGGGGATAGGGTGACTCCTGGACGTCTAGGGTAGGGTGACTCCTGGAGGTCTGGGGCTGGGGTGACTCCTGGAGGTCTAGGGTAGGGTGACTCCTGGAGGTCTGGGGCTGGGGTGACTCCTGGAGGTCTAGGGTAGGGTGACTCCTGGAGGTCTGGGGCTGGGGTGACTCCTGGAGGTCTGGGGTAGGGTGACTCCTGGAGGTCTGGGGCTGGGGTGACTCCTGGAGGTCTGGGGCTGAGGCTAGGAGAGGGCTTGTTTTGCACTGAGCAGCTCAGGCTGATTTCACAGTGGGACTGTGGGAGGTCAAACAAGGAGCCAGAATACTTGACTCCTGAAAAGTTCACAAGAGGATGCTTTTGCTTTGAGTTGCTGATACCACAATATTTAGGTTACTATATGATTAGAATGATACACTACGTATCTGTGTCATTAACACATTGGTTACTAACTTGTAGAAGATTGGTATGAGCATTTACTTCATTGAACAACCGTGTAAACCTGTGGGTATATCTGATATCTCATTCTGTGACACAAAAACAAACTGATGAAAGTCTGCCTCTGTTGCCGACTGGGGCAAAGTTGTGCTGCCCACATTTCCTGTTGTGCCGTACTGTAAAGTACTGAAGGATAGTTTTGCCTGGTAATCAGTGAGCGCAATCTGCTGTGTCTGCCAGGGAAGAGCAGGCCAGGCCACAGCCTTGTCTTCTGAGCCCTGAGGACGACACTCCCCTTGAACGACACATGGATGACGTTCCCCTGTGAGTAAATGCTCATTCACACACCAGAGCCAGAGGAAAATGACACACACACACACACACACACACACACACACACACACACACACACACACACACACACACACACACACACACACACACACACACACACACACACACACACACACACACACACACACACACACACACACACACACACACACACACACACACACACACACACACACACACACACACATTCACAATAGGTCCACATTTGTTTTAGTCTCACCACCGTGACCAAGCCTATTAGCTAGCATGGTTCTGTCACTGCTAGTAGCTACTCTTGGCTGGATAGGATGAAATATGATGAAATTGGCTGAACTCCCAAAAGACCCACATAATCCCCCCTTTGTTTAGTGTTCACTCAGACGCGTTCGGTCAGGAAGTTTACAAAGTCAGACGACGGAGGGGCCAATTTCCTCCTGAGTTCTATGTGAATGTAATCAGGGAAAGATGCTCCGTACTAGTTACCCAGGCATTCAGCACAGGCCAAGAACAGGAACGTCTGACTGAGGTTATTCACCACAGCTGGAGTTCAGCTCTGACTCAAAGCAGCCCTGTTATAGACTCCCATGCAACAGCTAAATATCAGAGCCATAAATTCCTGAATAGTCTTGGTACCAGAGCGGTTTGAGTATACGAGTGTAAAGGGATATGACAAGGAAAAACAGGTGGAACAGTAACGTTCACTTGAGAAAGTCCCCATTGTGCTCACTTGACTTTCTCAATTGAATGTTACTGTTCCACCTGTTTTTCCTTGTCATACCCCTTTACACTCGTATATGGGTTTGAAAATGGCAAATTTGCTCACTGATAAATCCCTAAATGAAAATGCAGGGGATGTGCAGTAACATGCTATACATGATGTCAGAGCTCTGGCCATTCTGAACTTGACCATGACAAAAAGTTTCCCCCATCCCTCCCGCTAATTAAGCAATGTTTGCCCATTTTTTTGTTGTCTGAGTGAGGGAAATTATGTCAGTTAAGATGCCTCAATGTATTTTGAAAGATCAAACATTGAGGATTAAAATAATACCGTTTTGATGTCATAAAAGCAAGCGAAACACCTGTGAGTCCAAATGTGCCCTTCACATTTCCACACCAGAAAACTCATGTCAGTGTCAGCGTCACTGAATAGAATGAGTCTGTTTGTCTATTGTGAAGAGAATGTGCCGCAGCACACACACCTGAAAATACTCATGACACTGTTCAATGCGTAACAAAATGACCTTCTGATTCCCTTAATTACATTGGGAAAGCCTAAGAATGTAATATCGTATTTTATAACTTAGCTAGTCATATTGCCAATAGAATAAGCTTCCAAAGCTTCCACCTGACCCAGATTGTGATTTATAGTGGATCGTTTTTGGATTGAGTAAACAACAACAGTAATTATATGGTGGCAGGCAGGGTTGTGTTCCAACCAAAACAACTACTAGTCTGCTTGCTCTAGTTCCTCAACAGCACAGCTAGGAGAGGTAAAACAAACACCTTATAGTTGACTCTTCTTTGAGTCGTATAAGTGCATTGAAATGACTTAGGAACTGTGCACACTTCGGAGAGATGTGTGTGGCAAATTGGAGACACCAGTTAGACCTCTCATTCAAACCCTGGTCATTTTTTTTGTCTTATGTTGCACCTACCCCACATTTTCCAGGAATATTTTTTATCATGTTACTGAATGTAACTAAGATATTTTCAGTTTTTCATTATCA
This sequence comes from Oncorhynchus gorbuscha, assembly GCF_021184085.1. NCBI lineage: Eukaryota > Metazoa > Chordata > Actinopteri > Salmoniformes > Salmonidae > Oncorhynchus > Oncorhynchus gorbuscha. The sequence goes on along the minus strand of NC_060175.1, from coordinate 24,260,074 downwards.
ATAAATGTGGTGAAACGTACAGTAATTGTAAAATGCACATCAAATAAATAGTGTAATGTTTAGATTCAGTCTTGTGTCTGTGAACTGACAATGTCCTCACCTTTGGTCTAATAATTTCCCACGATCTCCAGACTGTTCTCTTTCAATTTCTACCATGGTTATGCATTTCATATTTATTTTATAAGAAACATCTCAATTTAGCCCTATGCATATACGTCAATTCCCTTGAGTGTAAAGGGTTAATGCGGTTTTTAATCATACTTGCTCCTCCTCCTTTCTGGGTTGTTGCAATAAGTTCAATGTTCCACATGTTATCAGTGTGTTTATTCTCGGTGTATAAGGCGTATGGTTTGTGTTAGCAGTTAGCGTTGAGTGCTAAGAGGGACATTATACACACTAATTAGCTTCACTGTAGGCATATCTACCTGTCTTTAACTAAAGGCCACAGCATCTGCCAGCCTCTCCCTTTACTCTACTGCACTTCCCCCTCTCTTTTCCTCTGTTTCCTCCTCTCTTATCTGAGACGGGAAATGGATGCATGCAGCAGCTGTTTAATCAGAGCCGTGTCTCTCTCTCATCTCCATGGTGACTTGGAGCGATAATTGGAAACGGGAGTGATTGAAGGGAATCGGATGTCCCTGTCAAAGAGAGAGGAGAGAGGGGAGCTAAAGAGGAGGCAGATTATATGTAATGCTCCTTTTCAGTGTTCTGATTTAATGTCATGTGGTGTTTAGAGGAAGGAGGTGTCATATGGTTTAGGTTTGACAGAAAACCTTCAGAAGAGAAGACTTGTTGTTGTCTGTTCTCTTCAGGTCAATCCACTATCACTGAGCCAGATTAAGCCTACAAATGAAAAGCGTGTTTAAAGCAACTCTCCTCTGAAAGTAAATTATTTAGTCCAGGAGTAGACTGAATCTGGGTCTGTGAAACCATAGAGTAGACCTTATCCTTTCACACATCGTTTTTGTGCTTCCTGTCACTACTTTGGATTATGTCCCGTTAGTGGCCAACACGGTCTCAGCATCATGAGTCCTTTCCCACTTTCTCTGACAGTGCGATATAGCAGGATGAACAGGATGTGCTAGAGGGGTTCTGTTCTGTCATGATGTTTTCCTCTTCCTCAGACTCTCTGTGATCTGATCTTGGGGGTCTTGTTAGCTCTGTGAGAAGGTTGACAAACTCCAGCTGCTTTGTCTAACAGAACATTCCCTGGCCTGACCCTTCTCCCTCTCTGGGCTGTCTTAATCCATCTCTGCTTGTCACAGATTAGCTAGCTCACACCCTCCACTGCGTCAAAAGACTCCTTCTTCACTTCTAATCTGTCTCTTTGCATCTGGGGTATGCTGTCTTCTGCCCCACTAACTAGCTCACCTTAAGATGTAGATGAAGATTAACTTTATCATGCTTACCATGTCGCTGTGCCCAAATCAGACAGTTGAGTTGTGTTTGATGATACTGGATCACTGAGCCTCACTGCTAAAGAAGGCAGATAGCCACCTGTTAGCCAAAACAAGCAAGAGTTCCATCCATGAATCTGTCATGGGTGGCTGCACCTCTGTGGACCACCAACATTCTCTACATGCTGTTATTCTTGTTGATTTTACTCCCTGTCTCACTGTTTGTTGTTGCAACTATCTTTTGGACTGGAGAAGAGATACAGATTTAATCCCAGTTTCTAGAACACCAAGGTATCATAAGTTGTGAGTATCTGAGATGAATAACATTGACATCTCTCTACAGAGAACAATACATCCTATTTTCTCCTCAGCCTGGTTGGTTTGACTCAGAAGTCTCCCAGGTCAATGATTATGTGTGTTATGTAACTTTGACATTATGTGGTATTGTGTGTAGGCCAGTGACAAAACATCTAAATTTAATCAATTTTAAATGTTCAATCAATCAAATGTATTTATAAAGATCTTTTTACATCAGCCGATGTCACAAGGTGCTGTACAGAAACACAGCCTAAAACCCCAAACAGCAAGCAATGCAGATGTAGAAGCATGGCAAAACTCCCTAGAAAGGAAGGAACCTAGGAAGAAACCTAGACAGGAACCAGGCTCTGAGGGGTGGCCAGTCCTCTTCTGGCTGTGACGGGTGGAGATTATAACAGTACATGGCCAAGATGTTCAAATGTTCATAGATGACCAGCAGGGTCAAATAATAATAATCACAGTGGTTGTAGAGGGTGCCACAGATCAGTACCTCAGGAGGAAATGTCAGTTGGCTTTTCATAGCCGATCATTCAGAGACAGCAGGCGCGGTAGAGAGAGAGAGTCGAAAACAGCAGGTCTGGGACAGGTAGCACGTCCAGTGAACATGTCAGGGTTCCATAGCCGCAAGCAGAACAGTTGAAACTGGAGCAGCAGCATGACCAGGACTGGGGACAGCAAGGAGTCATCAGGCCAGGTAGTCCTGAGGCATGGTCCTAGGGCTCAGGTCCTATGAGAGAAGAGATAGAGAGAGAGAATTAGAGGGAGCATACTTAAATTCACACAGGACACCGGAAAAGACAGGAGAAATACTCCAGATATTACAGACTGACCCTAGCCCCCCGACAAATAAACTACTGCATCATAAATACTGGAGGCTGAGACAGGAGGTGTCGGGAGACACTGGGGCCCCGTCTGAATTATGTCTGTAACACAGCAAAATGGAAAAAGTCAAGGAGTGTAAATACTTTCTGAAGGCTCTGTATTCTCACTGTACATTTGGACTGCAACACTGAGGAATGTCCTTGAATTATTGTCTATTTACAGAATATGGGATTCAGTATACTTTAATGGACCTGTATTGACTCTGACATGGTTCTGTACTGTACTGTATGCCTGTGTTGACTCTGACATGGCTCTGTACTCTATGCCTGTGTTGACTCTAACATGGTTCTGTACTGTACACTATGCCTGTGTTGACTTTAACATGGTTCTGTACTGTACACTATGCCTGTGTTGACTCTGTCATGATTCTGTATTCTATGCCTGTGTTGACTCTGACATGGTTCTGTACTGTACTGTATGCCTGTGTTGACTCTGACATGGTTCTATACTGTACTCTATGCCTGTGTTGACTCTGACATGGTTCTGTACTGTACACTATGCCTGTGTTGACTCTGTCATGGTTCTGTATTCTATGCCTGTGTTGACTCTGACATGGTTCTGTACTGTACTGTATGCCTGTGTTGACTCTGACATGGTTCTGTACTGTACACTATGCCTGTGTTGACTTTAACATGGTTCTGTACTGTACACTATGCCTGTGTTGACTCTGTCATGGTTCTGTATTCTATGCCTGTGTTGACTCTGACATGGTTCTGTACTGTACTGTATGCCTGTGTTGACTCTGACATTGTTCTATACTGTACTCTATGCCTGTGTTGACTCTGACATGGTTCTATACTGTATTCTATGCCTGTGTTGACTCTGACATGGTTCTATACTGTACTCTATGCCTGTGTTGACTCTGACATGGTTCTATACTGTATTCTATGCCTGTGTTGACTCTGACATGGTTCTATACTGTATTCTATGCCTGTGTTGACTCTGACATGGTTCTGTACTGTACTGTATGCCTGTGTTGACTCTGACATGGTTCTGTACTGTACTCTATGCCTGTGTTGACTCTGACATGGTTCTGTACTGTACTCTATGCCTGTGTTGACTCTGACATGGTTCTGTACTGTATACCTGTGTTGACTCTGACATGGTTCTGTACTGTACTCTATGCCTGTCTTGACTCTGTCATGGTTCTGTACTGTACTGTATACCTGTGTTGACTCTGTCATGGTTCTGTACTGTACTCTATGCCTGTCTTGACTCTGTCATGGTTCTGTACTGTACTGTATACCTGTGTTGACTCTGTCATGGTTCTGTACTGTATGCCTGTGTTGACTCTGACATGGTTCTGTACTCTATGCCTGTCTTGACTCTGTCATGGTTCTGTACTGTACTGTATACCTGTGTTGACTCTGTCATGGTTCTGTACTGTATGCCCGTGTTGACTCTGTCATGGTTCTGTACTGTACTGTATACCTGTGTTGACTCTGTCATGGTTCTGTACTGTACTGTATACCTGTGTTGACTCTGTCATGGTTCTGTACTGTATGCCTGTGTTGACTCTGACATGGTTCTGTACTGTACTCTATGCCTGTCTTGACTCTGTCATGGTTCTGTACTGTACTGTATACCTGTGTTGACTCTGTCATGGTTCTGTACTGTATGCCTGTGTTGACTCTGACATGGTTCTGTACTGTATACCTGTGTTGACTCTGACATGGCTCTGTACTGTATGCCTGTGTTGACTCTGACATGGTTCTGTACTGTATACCTGTGTTGACTCTGACATGGCTCTGTACTGTATGCCTGTGTTGACTCTGACATGGTTCTGTACTGTATACCTGTGTTTACTCTGACATGGTTCTGTACTGTATACCTGTGTTGACTCTGACATGGTTCTGTACTGTATGCCTGTGTTGACTCTGACATGGTTCTGTACTGTACTGTATACCTGAGTTGACCCTGTCATGGTTCTGTACTGTATGCCTGTGTTGACTCTGACATGGTTCTGTACTGTACTGTATACCTGTGTTGACCCTGTCATGGTTCTGTACTGTATGCCTGTGTTGACTCTGACATGGTTCTGTACTGTATGCCTGTGTTGACTCTGACATGGTTCTGTACTGTACTGTATACCTGTGTTGACTCTGACATGGTTCTGTACTGTACTGTATACCTGTGTTGACTCTGACATGGTTCTGTACTGTATGCCTGTGTTGACTCTGACATGGTTCTGTACTGTACTGTATACCTGTGTTGACTCTGACATGGTTCTGTACTGTATGCCTGTGTTGACTCTGACATGGTTCTGTACTGTATTCTATGCCTGTGTTGACTTTGACATGGTTCTGTACTGTATTCTATGCCTGTGTTGACTTTGACATGGTTCTGTACTGTATTCTATGCCTGTGTTGACTTTGACATGGTTCTGTACTGTATTCTATGCCTGTGTTGACTTTGACATGGTTCTGTACTGTATTCTATGCCTGTGTTGACTTTGACATGGTTCTGTACTGTATTCTATGCCTGTGTTGACTTTGACATGGTTCTGTACTGTATTCTATGCCTGTGTTGACTTTGACATGGTTCTGTACTGTATTCTATGCCTGTGTTGACTTTGACATGGTTCTGTACTGTATTCTATGCCTGTGTTGACTTTGACATGGTTCTGTACTGTATTCTATGCCTGTGTTGACTTTGACATGGTTCTGTACTGTATTCTATGCCTGTGTTGACTTTGACATGGTTCTGTACTGTATTCTATGCCTGTGTTGACTTTGACATGGTTCTGTACTGTATTCTATGCCTGTGTTGACTCTGACATGGTTCTGTACTCTATGCCTGTGTTGACTCTGACATGGTTCTGTACTGTATACCTGTGTTGACTCTGACATGGTTCTGTACTGTATGCCTGTGTTGACTCTGACATGGTTCTGTACTGTACTGTATACCTGTGTTGACTCTGACATGGTTCTGTACTGTATGCCTGTGTTGACTCTGACATGGTTCTGTACTGTATTCTATGCCTGTGTTGACTTTGACATGGTTCTGTACTGTATTCTATGCCTGTGTTGACTTTGACATGGTTCTGTACTGTATACCTGTGTTGACTCTGACATGGTTCTGTACTGTTGTCTATGCCTGTACTGTTGTCTATGCCAATTACACACACACACACACACACACACACGCACGCACGCACGCACGCACGCACGCACGCACACACACACACACACACACACACACACACACACACACACAGGATTTAAATGCCCCTTGTAATTAGAAAACTGTGTGTGTGTGTCTTTCTCTCTCTATATCTCTCTTTTTCTCTCTCTCTGTTTCTCTCTCTCCCTCACTCTTGAAGACCAGGGCTTTTCACTTAGTTTGCAGATCCATTGAATTGACACAGAAAGGCATCTTTCAGTGAGGTCCATCCATGTCAGTAGTGATGTCTATGCTCTTAATCTAGTTATCTAGTTTATCAGTGCCTCAGAAACACATTAACTGCTGGGAAGATTAGCATTGATGTTAACATCGCTGATCAATAAAGTTAATTTAGGTTAAGGTTTGGGGGCTCCAGAGGTTCAAAATCAACTTAGGTCATCAGTTCATGAAGACTTGGACGGTATGTTTGCAGTAGTTTGTAGCTTGTAGCTTTTACAGTGTTGGTCAACTCTGAAGTCACTGTTTGCTGAAATGGTTCAGTCTCTGTACTAACAGGGGACATTGTGACTGTAGTATTCCTTCAATGTAGATATCAGCATTGCCTGGTTCTGTGTTCACAGTCTCACATGGATGATCTGCTTGATTGGCTTTAACCTTAAAGTGGGAACAGAGACAATGTATATGACACAGTCAATCAGACACTCCAAGTTCCTATTCATTCATAATCCCCACTCACCAACTCTGAAACCTAGACAGCAATCAGCTTTCTTCTATAACTGTAGCAGTAGCAGTGGGGCAATTCCATGGTAACAGAATTACGCTTTGACTCAAAAAACATTGATTTCAAAGTTTAACAACCATACAACTCTATGTACAAGGACAGCTTTGATAAATGTACACATACAATTTCACAAAAACATATTTACTGGAAGAACTGTGCAGATGCTTAGTTTGTTGACAGAATTACGTTGACATTTTTATTTTTATTTTTTTATTTTACCTTTATTTAACCAGGTAGACAAGTTGAGAACAAGTTCTCATTTACAATTGGGACCTGGCCAAGATAAAGCAAAGCAGTTTGACAGATACGACACAGAGTTACACATGGAGTAAAACAAACAAACAGTCAATAATACAGTAGAAACAAGTCTATATACGATATGAGCAAATGAGGTGAGATAAGGGAGGTAAAGGCAAAAAAGGCCATGGTGACAAAGTAAATACAATATAGCAAGTAAAACACTGGAATGGTAGATTTGCAGTGGAAGAATGTGCAAAGTAGAAATAAAAATAATGGGGTGCAAAGGAGCAAAATAAATAAATAAATTAAATACAGTAGGGAAAGAGGTAGTTGTTTGGGCTAAATTATAGGTGGGCTATGTACAGGTGCAGTAATATGTGAGCTGCTCTGACAGTTGGTGCTTAAAGCTAGTGAGGGAGATAAGTGTTTCCAGTTTCAGAGATTTTTGTAGTTCGTTCCAGTCATTGGCAGCAGAGAACTGGAAGGAGAGGCGGCCAAAGAAAGAATTGGTTTTGGGGGTGACTAGAGAGATATACCTGCTGGAGCGTGTGCTACAGGTGGGAGATGCTATGGTGACCAGCGAGCTGAGATAAGGGGGGACTTTACCTAGCAGGGTCTTGTAGATGACATGGAGCCAAAAATCAAATCAAATTTTATTTGTCACATACACATGGTTAGCAGATGTTAAATGTGAGTGTAGCGAAATGCTTGTGCTTCTAGTTCCGACAATGCAGTGATAACCAACAAGTAATCTAACTAACAATTCCAAAACTACTGTCTTATACACAGTGTAAGGGGATAAGGAACATGTACATAAGGATATATGAATGAGTGATGGTACAGAGCAGCATACAGTAGATGGTATCGAGTACAGTATATACATATGAGATGAGTGTGTAGGCAAAGTAAACAAAGTGGCATAGTTAAAGTGGCATAGTTAAAGTGGCTAGTGATACATGTGTTACATAAGGATGCAGTCGATGATGTAGAGTACAGTATATACACATGCATATGAGATGAATAATGTAGGGTAAGTAACATTATATAAGGTAGCATTGTTTAAAGTTGTCATGCTGGTGATAGAGGACCCAAAAGCGACTTAACAGAAACAGAGTTTATTCAAGTCCAAACAGGGAATAACAGAAATCCTCTAGTCTGTAGAGGGGAATAACAAGAGAAGCGGCCACAGACTGCAAGTTCGGGTAGGCGCAGGCCGTAGTTGACAGAGACACCTGCTCACACGCAGCATCTGATGAAGGCAAAAAACACGACAGGACAGGGTGAAACACAATCACAGCACGGTGAATACTAAACAAGGAACCGACGGGACAGGAACGGAACACAAAGGAATAAATAGGGACTCTAATCAGGGGAAAGGATCGGGAACAGGTGTGGGAAGACTAAATGATGATTAGGGGAATAGGAACAGCTGGGAGCAGGAACGGAACGATAGAGAGAAGAGAGAGCGAGAGAGTGAGAGGGGGAGGGGGAGAGAGAGGGATAGAAAGAGGGAAAGAACCCAATAAGACCAGCAGAGGGAAACGAACAGAATGGGGAGCACAGGGACAAGACATGATAATAACTGACAAACATGACAGTACCCCCCACTCACCGAGCGCCTCCTGGCGCACTCGAGGAGGAACCTGGCGGCAACGGAGGAAATCATCGATGAGTGAACGGTCCAGCACGCCCCGAGACGGAACCCAACTCCTCTCCTCAGGACCGTAACCCTCCCAATCCACTAAGTATTGGTGACCCCGTCCCGAGAACGCATGTCCATGATCTTATGTACCTTGTAAATAGGTGCGCTCTCGACAAGGACGGGAGGGGGGAGGGAAGACGAACGGGGGTGCGAAGAAAGGGCTTAACACAGGAGACATGGAAGACAGGATGGACGCGACGAAGCAAGTCGCACAGCGACAGGATTGACGACCTGGGAGACACGGAACGGACCAATGAACCGCGGAGTCAACTTACGAGAAGCTGTCGTAAGAGGAAGGTTGCGAGTGGAAAGCCACACTCTCTGGCCGCAACAATACCTTGGACTCTTAATCCTGCGTTTATTGGCGGCTCTCACAGTCTTCCCCGCAGACAAAGGCAGACCGGTAGTGAAGCCTAAGGCGATGTGAGACCATGGTCGAGAAGGAATGGGGAGCGGTCTGAGACGACCGGCAGGAGGAGAGTTACCCGACTTAGTCTGCGCGCAGTCCGAACAAGCAGCCACGAAACGGCGCGTGTCACGCTCCTGAGTCGGCCACCAAAAGCGCTGGCGAATAGACGCAAGAGTGCCTCGAACACCGGGATGACCAGCTAACTTGGCAGAGTGAGCCCACTGAAGAACAGCCAGACGAGTGGAAACAGGAACGAAAAGGAGGTTACTAGGACAAGCGCGCGCGACGCAGTGTGCGTGAGTGCTTGCTTAACCTGTCTTTCAATTCCCCAGACTGTTAACCCGACAACACGCCCATAAGGAAGAATCCCCTCGGGATCAGTAGAAGCCACAGAAGAACTAAACAGACGGGATAAGGCATCAGGCTTGGTGTTCTTGCTACCCGGACGGTAAGAAATCACAAACTCGAAACGAGCGAAAAACAACGCCCAACGAGCTTGACGGGCATTAAGTCGTTTGGCAGAACGGATGTACTCAAGGTTCTTATGGTCTGTCCAAACGACAAAAATCCCCTCCAACCACTGTCGCCATTCGCCTAGGGCTAAGCGGATGGCGAGCAGTTCACGGTTACCCACATCATAGTTGCGCTCAGATGGCGACAGGCGATGAGAAAAATAAGCGCAAGGATGAACCTTATCGTCAGACTGGAAGCGCTGGGATAGAATGGCTCCCACGCCTAATCTGAAGCGTCAACCTCGACAATGAATTGTCTAGTGACGTCAGGAGTAACGAGGATAGGAGCGGACGTAAAACGTTCTTTTAGAAGATCAAAAGCTCCCTGGGCGGAATGGACCACTTAAAACACGTCTTGACAGAAGTAAGAGCTGTGAGAGGAGCAGCAATGACCGAAATTACGAATGAAACGCCGATAGAAATTAGTAAACCTAAAAAGCGCTGCAATCGACACGTGACCTTGAACGGGCCAATCACTGACAGCTTGGACCTTAGCGGAATCCATCTGAATGCCTTCAGCGGAAATAACGGAACCGAGAAAAGTAACGGAGGAGACATGAAAAGAGCACTTCTCAGCCTTTACGTAGAGACAATTCTCTAAAAGGCGCTGTAGAACATCGAACGTGCTGAACATGAATCTCGATGACGGAGAAAAAATCAGGATATCGTCAAGATAGACAAAAACAAAGATGTTCAGCATGTCTCTCAGAACATCATTAACTAATGCCTGAAAAACAGCTGGCGCATTGGGAGACCAACGGCAGAACCCGGTACTCAAAATGCCCTAACGGAGTGTTAAACGCAGTTTTCCACTCAATCCCCCTCTCTGATGCGCACGAGATGGTAAGCGCTGAAGGTCCAACTTAGTAAAGCACCTGGCTCCCTGCAGAATCTCGAAGGCTGATGACATAAGGGGAAGCGGATAACGATTCTTAACCGTTATGTCATTCAGCCTCGGTCACGCAGGGGCGCAGAGTACCGTCCTTCTTCTTAACAAAAAAGAACCCCACCCCGGCCGGAGAAGAAGAAGGCACTATGGTACCAGTGCGTCAAGAGACACAGACAAATAATCCTCGAGAGCCTTACGTTCGGGAGCCGACAGAGAGTATAGTCTACCTCGAGGAGGAGTGGTCCCCGGAAGGAGATCAATACTACAATCATACGACCGGTGAGGAGGAAGGGAGTTGGCTCGGGACCGACTGAAGACCGTGCGCAGATCATGATATTCCTCCGGCACTCCTGTCAAATCGCCAGGTTCCTCCTGAGAAGTAGGGACAGAAGAAACGGGAGGGATGGCAGACATTAAACACTTCACATGACAAGAAACGTTCCAGGATAGGATAGAATTACTAGACCAATTAATAGAAGGATTATGACATACTAGCCAGGGATGACCCAAAACAACGGGTGTAAACGGTGAACGGAAAATCAAAAAAGAAATAGTCTCACTGTGGTTACCAGATACTGTGAGAGTTAAAGGTAGTGTCTCAAATTTGATACTGGGAAGATGACTACCATCTAAGGCAAACATGGGCGTAGGCTTGTCTAACGGTCTGAAAGGAATGTTAGTTTTCCAACCCATGCTTGTCCATGAAACAACCCTCAGCCCCAGAGTCAATCAAGGCACTGCATGTAGCACCCGAACCGGTCCAGCGTAGATGGACCGACATAGTAGTACAAGATCTAGATGAAGAGACCTGAGTAGTAGCGCTCACCAGTAGCCCTCCGCTTACTGATGGGCTCTGGCCTCTTACTGGACATGAATTAACAAAATGTCCAGCAACTCCGCAATAGAGGCACAGGCGGTTGGTGATCCTCCGTTCCCTCTCCTTAGTCGAGATGCGAATCCCTCCCAGCTGCATGGGCTCAGTCTCAAAGCCAGAGGAGGGAGATGGGCAGCGGAGCAGGAAACACCGTTGATGCGAGCTCTCTTCCACGCAGCCCGGTGACGAAGATCTGTATTCTATGCGGATGGCGAGAGCAATCAAAGAGTCCACATCTGAAGGAACCTCCCGGGAGAGAATTCATCCTTAACCACTGCGTGGAGTCCCTCCAGAAAAAGCTTGCCAGCGCCGGTCGTTCCACTCACTAGAGGCAGCAAGAGTGCGAAACTCAATAGAATAATCCGTTATGGACCGTTCACCTTGGCATAAGGAAGCCAGGGCCCTAGAAGCCTCCCTACCAAAAACTGAACGGTCAAAAACCCGAATCATCTCCTCTTTAAAGTTCTGGAACTTGTTAGAGCAATCAGCCCTTGCCTCCCAGATAGCTGTGCCCCATTTCGAGCCCGGCCAGTAAGGACTGAAATGACGTAAGCAACCCGAGCTCTCTCTCTAGAGTATGTGTTGGGTTGGAGAGAGAACACAATCTCACACTGCGTGAGAAAGGAGCTATGCACTCCGTGGGCTGCCCGGAGTAGCAAGGTGGGTTATTAACCCTAGGTTCTGGAGGCTCGGCAGGCCAGGAAGTAACAGGTGGCACGAGACGTAGACTCTGGAACTGTCCAGAGGTCGGAAACCTGAGCGGCCAGGTTCTCCACGGCATGGCGAGCAGCAGACAATTCCTGCTCGTGTCTGCCGAGCATGGCTCCTTGGATCTTGACGGCAGTGTAACGAGCGTCTGAAGTTTGGTCCATTCCTTGGTCGGTTCCTTCTGTCATGCTGGTGATAGAGGACCCAAAAGCGACTTAACAGAAACAGAGTTTATTCAAGTCCAAACAGGGAATAACAGAAATCCTCTAGTCTGTAGAGGGGAATAACAAGAGAAGCGGCCACAGACTGCAGGTCGCCGGGTAGGCGAGGCCGTAGTTGACAGAGACACCTGCTCACACGCAGCATCTGATGAAGGCAAAAAACACGACAGGACAGGGCGAAACACAATCACAGCACGGTGAATACTAAACAAGGAACCGACGGGACAGGAACGGAACACAAAGGAATAAATAGGGACTCTAATCAGGGGAAAGGATCGGGAACAGGTGTGGGAAGACTAAATGATGATTAGGGGAATAGGAACAGCTGGGAGCAGGAACGGAACGATAGAGAGAAGAGAGAGCGAGAGAGTGAGAGGGGGAGGGGGAGAGAGAGGGATAGAAAGAGGGAAAGAACCCAATAAGACCAGCAGAGGGAAACGAACAGAATGGGGAGCACAGGGACAAGACATGATAATAACTGACAAACATGACAAAAGTGGCTAGTGATATATTTACATCATTTCCCATCAATTCCCATTATTAAAATGGCTGGAGTTGGGTCAGTGTCAATGACAGTGAGTTGGCAGCAGCCACTCAATGTTAGTGGTGGCTGTTTAACAGTCTGATGGCCTTGAGATAGAAGCTGTTTTCAGTCTCTCGGTCCCAGCTTTGATGCACCTGTACTGACCTCACCTTCTGGATGATAGCGGGGTGAACAGGCAGTGGTTCGGGTGGTTGATGTCCTTGATGATCTTTATGGCCTTCCTGTAACAACGGGTGGTGTAGGTGTCCTGGAGGGCAGGTAGTTTGCCCCGGTGATGCGTTGTGCAGTCCTCACAGCCAGTGGGTTTCGAGTATGAAGCGAGGGCCAGCCAAGAGCGTACAGGTCGCAATGGTGGGTAGTATATGCTGCTTTGGTGACAAAACGGATTGCACTGTGATAGACTGCATCCAATTTGTTGAGTAGGGTATTGGAGGCTATTTTGTAAATGACATCGCCAAAGTCGAGGATTGGTAGGATGGTCAGTTTTACAAGGGTATGTTTGGCAGCATGAGTGAAGGATGCTTTGTTGCGAAATAGGAAGCCAATTATAGATTTAACTTTGGATTGGAGATGTTTGATATGGGTCTGGAAGGAGAGTTTACAGTCTAACCAGACACCTAAGTATTTGTAGTTGTCCACGTATTCTAAGTCAGAGCATCCAGAGTAGTGATGTTGGACAGGCGGGCAGGTGCAGGTAGCGATTGGTTGAAGAGCATGCAGTTGTACTTGTATTTAAGAGCAATCGGAGGCCACGGAAGGAGAGTTGTATGGCATTAAAGCTTGCCTGGAGGGTTGTTAACACAGTGTCCAAAGAAGGGCCAGAAGTATACAGAATGGTGTTGTCTGCGTAGAGGTGGATCAGAGACTCACCAGCAAATGTCCTTTTTGTGTCCACATTTTCCAAGACCTCTGTTAAATATCTGCTCTGAATGAAGATTCAAGATGTCTGCAGAAGGAATGGTGTCAGCTATGACATCACACCTTGAGTTTGAAGAAAATCATTTTGGTCCAAACTTGTGAAACATAGACATCTATGATTGCTTCAGATTTGGTCCGGCCAGAGTGGACTGACCAAATGTCAAAACCTTTTCAACATCCATGGATGTTTGGTGTCATGTTCAGTGGTTGAGTATGTTTGTTACAGTAAATGGAAAGAGAGTGGGTGTCATGGTAGGTGCCAGTAAGAGCCGGGAGAGGTGACATTAACTGAAGAGAGAGAGAAAAGAGAGGGTGGCAAAGAGGGAGAGAGGGAGGGGTTTTCCAGACTGCTTTCACTGTCTTGCTTTGACCACTAGATGACAGAAAGAGAACGAACACAGTAATGAGCTGAACATTACAGTAAACCAGTGGAAGGGAGGAGCAGAGCAGGTGACCCCTTATGTGATTTGTGACTACTATGATTTCCCATTGTAGCTAATTCAATTGCAGTAATTCCGTTACTGATTTTTAGGTAATTACTTGAATTACAAATTGTAATCACTTAATAATTAATAAACAAACTTCATATCAGTAAAAACACAAACTAATTGTAGGTCTACCCTCCTCACAAGGGAGGTAACGGAATTGCAAGGCACAGGGATTTGTTTCTTAAACTTAGAGAAGGAAGATAATTATGTTGATATTAGTTGGCCTTTGGTCTTTACTTTAACATGATCATGTTTTTGATGTACTTCAAATAACTTTTAAGACTTTTTCAGGTAGATGTTGTTTAAAACCTTTTAAGACTATTTCTGGTAGATGTTGTTTAAAACCTTTTAAGACTATTTCTGGTAGATGTTGTTTAAAACCTTTTAAGACTATTTCTGGTAGATGTTGTTTAAAACCTTTTAAGACTATTTCTGGTAGATGTTGTTTAAAACCTTTTAAGACTATTTCTGGTAGATGTTGTTTAAAACCTTTTAAGATTATTTCTGGTCGATGTTGTCTAAAACCTTTTAAAACTTTGTCTGGTAGATATTGTCTAAAACCTTTTAAGACTTTGTCTGGTAGATATTATCGAAAACCTTTTAAGACTTTGTCTGGTAGATGTTGTCTAAGACCTTTTAAGATTATTTCTGGTAGATGTTGTCTAAAACCTTTTAAGACTTTGTCTGGTAGATGTTGTCTAAGACCTTTGAAGACTTTGTCTGGTAGATATTGTCTAAAACCTTTTAAGACTTTGTCTGGTAGATGTTGTCTAAGACCTTTTAAGACTTTGTCTGGTAGATGTTGTCTAAGACCTTTTAAGATTATTTCTGGTAGATGTTGTCTAAGACCTTTTAAGACTTTGTCTGGTAGATTTTTCCATCTGTTTGACCAGAAATGAAAGCCTTTGCTTATTCCTAATGTTGAGGATGGAAAATGGTTGAAAAATGTGTATATGCCTCAATTTCTCAAAAATATTGACTCTTAGCTATAATTCGACACCAAATGTAACATTATCCTATGAACTTTACATATTGGTGCTCATGGGTCATGTAAGATGGCAATGCCTAGTGGTATTGGATGATTTTCCATGATAATATATAATATAATAATATATGCCATTTAGCAGACGCTTTTATCCAAAGGGACTTACAGTCATGTGTGCATACATTCTACGTATGGGTGGTCCCGGGGATCGAACCCACTACCCTGGCGTTAGCCACTAGCCTGGCGTTAGAAGCGCCATGCTCTACCAACTGAGCTACAGAAGGACCACGATAAAAAGACTGCTTGTCTCACAATAATGAGAGGACACAAATACACTGCTTGTTGTTCTCCACTCTGTTCTGTTCTGCACCGGGCATCTACAAATGTCTCTCAGAGACAATGGGACAGGAGCCCCTTCTCTCTCTCTCGCTCTCTCTGCCCCCCTTCTCTTTCTCTCCCTCTGCATGGCATTAACTGTAGAGCTGGAGGGTGTTACAGTAGAGCTGGAGTGTGTTAGTGTGTTACAGTAGAGTTGCAATGTGTTACAGTAGAGCTGGAGTGTGTTAGTGCGTTACAGTAGAGCTGCAATGTGTTACAGTAGAGCTGGAGTGTGTTAGTGTGTTACAGTAGAGCTGCAGTGTGTTACAGTAGAGCTGCAGTGTGTTACAGTAGAGCTGGAGTGTGTTAGTGTGTTACAGTAGAGCTGCAATGTGTTACAGTAGAGCTGGAGTGTGTTAGTGTGTTACAGTAGAGCTGCAATGTGTTACAGTAGAGCTGGAGTGTGTTAGTGTGTTACAGTAGAGCTGCAATGTGTTACAGTAGAGCTGGAGTGTGTTAGTGTGTTACAGTAGAGCTGCAATGCGTTACAGTAGAGCTGCAGTGTGTTACAGTGGAGCTGCAGTGTGTTACAGTAGAGCTGCAGTGTGTTACAGTAGAGCTACAGTGAGTTACAGGAGTGCTGGAGTGTGTTACAGTAGAGCTGAAGTGTTTGTGGGGGACAGAGTGACAGTGGAGTGGGCTGATTCAACAGTAGAGGTAGCTAGTCTGCTCTAGAATTGGAATGATAATATACAAGAGTGAAACAAACAATACAAATGAACAGTAAACATTACACACTCTCTCTCTCTCTCTCTCTCTCTCTCTCTCTCTCTCTCTCTCTCTCTCTCTCTCTCTCTCTCTCTCTCTCTCTCTCTCTCTCTCTCTCTCTCTCTCTCTCTCTCTCTGTAAGTCTCTCTCTCTCTTTCTGTTTGCGCCTGTTTGTGATCCACCTGATATTTATTAAAATATGACAGACCCAGAAACAGACTAGTTCACTTCTAGCCATAATAAAGTCCTTATAATAATAAGGGACTTGGACAAGATTATATGTTTGAGTAATTCATATGGTCATATGACTCTCAGCATTACAGCAATCCCATTAAAGAAGCCTGCAATCACCATTACAGTATTACAGGCTTGGGGTTGACCTTGTATACCCAGAGCGGTATTGTATACCCAGAGCGATAATGTCCGACCCTGCTACCCTCAGCTTACTAAAGTATCATACTGTACATATGGGACACAGCTAGAACATTGTGGAGGCCAAGTGTCATTTACTATAATGCTACAATATGAAAACAAACACATAATCATGTCATGTACCTGATGTAAAGGCTGTGTTCATTATTCCATGAGTGGCCACTGGCCAGACAAACAGACTACAAACAAAAGCAACAATATCTTCTGGATTGTTGGTACATTTTGTTTTTCACACATCCATCTGCCCCCCCCTCCCCCCTCTTTCTCCTTTCTCTCTGAGTAGAGTGACACATGTTTGCTATTAGACATTTTATTTATCTGACACGAGAACTCATTCCACACCTCAGAGGCTAGGTCATCAGCGTGTGCAAGGCAGAAACCATGATATAACAATGCACAAACCTGGCCTTCACAGACACATCTCATTCCTTCTACTCCTCCTCCTCCAAAGAAAAAATGTATACAAATAATAAAAGTGAGAGAGAGACGAGAGAGAGAGAGACGAGAGAGAGAGAGAGAGAGAGAGAGAGAGACGAGAGAGAGAGAGACGAGAGAGAGAGACGAGAGACGAGAGAGAGAGAGACGAGAGAGAGAGACGAGAGAGAGAGAGACGAGAGAGAGAGACGAGAGAGAGAGACGAGAGAGACGAGAGAGAGACGAGAGAGAGAGAGATGAGAGATAGAGAGACGAGAGAGACGAGAGAGAGAGAGAGAGATAGAGACTAGAGAGACGAGAGAGAGAGAGATGAGAGCAAGAGAAAGACGAGAGAGACGAGAGACGAGAGAGACGAGAGAGCGAGATGAGAGATAGAGAGACTAGAGAGACGAGAGAGAGAGACTAGAGACGAGAGAGAGATGAGAGAGAGAGAGAGAGAGAGAGAGAGAGAGAGAGAGAGAGATGAGAGCAAGAGAGAGAGAGAGAGAGAGACGAGAGAGAGAGCGAGAGAGGGAGAGACGAGGGAGAGAGGGCGAGATGAGAGAGAGAGACTAGAGAGAGAGAGAGAGAGAGAGAGAGAGAGAGCGAGATGAGAGATAGAGAGACTAGAGAGACGAGAGAGAGAGACTAGAGACGAGAGAGAGATGAGAGATAGAGAGACTAGAGAGAGAGACGAGAGAGAGAGAGAGAGAGAGAGAGAGAGAGAGAGAGAGAGACTAGAGAGACGAGAGAGAGAGAGAGAGAGAGAGAGAGAGAGAGAGAGAGAGAGAGAGAGAGAGGAGAGAGAGAGAGAGAGACTAGAGAGAGAGAGAGAGAGAGAGATGAGAGAGAGAAAGACGAGAGAGAGAGAGAGAGAGAGCGAGATGAGAGATAGAGAGACTAGAGAGACGAGAGAGAGAGACTAGAGACGAGAGAGAGAGAGAGATGAGAGACTAGAGAGAGACGAGAGAGAGAGAGAGAGAGAGAGAGAGAGAGAGAGAGAGAGAGAGAGAGAGAGAGAGAGAGAGAGAGAGAGAGAGAGAGAGAGAGAGAGAGAGAGAGAGAGAGCGAGAGAGAGGGGGAGAGGGAGAGAGGGAGAGAGGAGAGAGAGAGAGAGAGAGAGAGAGAGAGAGAGAGAGAGAGAGAGAGAGAGAGAGAGAGAGAGAGAGAGAGAGAAAGAGAGAGTAAATCCCAGTAAGACAAAAATAATGGTATTCCAAAAAAGACATCCAGATGTGCACTGAGCCTCCATCCATTCACTGGAGGTATAATGTCATGTCCTCTGGGCACACGGTGATGACCCGTACAGAAAATGCTACATTCCAGACCTGCACTGAGCCTCCATCCATTCACTGGGGGTATAATGTCATGTCCTCTGGGCACACGGTGATAACCCATACAGAAAATGCTACCTTCCTGATCTGAAGGATGGTGTTTTATAATGCAGTTACGCAAACCTGCTGCGACCTGTTTACTGATCTTAGGGACCCATTCAAAGCCTGTGATTGGTTGACTGTCTGTGGATTGTGGCTGGTGCAAGAGGATGTACACAACTAGGAGAGCAATAAATACCTGGTCATAATGTTTTTTTTAAAGTATTTTTCAAGAGGACCAGTTTTCTGGGGCATTGCACCAGTCAGCATATTATAATCTACAAAAGTTAGATTCTCAAGCCAAGCCATACTGGTGCCTGTTATCTGGTTGTCTGGTAATACTGACATGTTTTTGGTTAGAAACTTTTATGATGTGTTTGTGAGTGTATTTGAGTATTTCTGTGTAATGGTCAGTGCCGTGTTGTGCTTTAAATAGCTGTACTGTGCTGTGTTGTGTTGTGTTAATGTGTGATTGGTAATTGTGGGGGTTGTTGCTTGAAAGGTCCAGTCGGGCTAAGTCAGCAGTTTGTCTGCCCAGGCTGCATTGATCTGTTTGGGGGAAGACTGGTCCCAGAGAGAGCCTCAGCCTCCAGATCAATACCCTCAACGGCCTATTATAATAAATTAGACATGGATATACCCAATACACAATTCACCCAAACCCAACTTCCTATCTCTCTCCCTCTCTCTCTCATGCTCTCTCTCTCTCTCTCCCACTCTCTCTCTCTCTCTCTCTCTCTCAATTTCTCTTTAATGCAGATCAATGATGGGTTAGTGAATCCACAGTATGTGTGAAATTTGTGATGAAATTTGTGTGTGTCTTCGTGCGAGTGTGCGTGTATGTGTGCAAGCGTGTGTCCACTAGAATATTTACGGTGGGGACCCCTAGAAAAAGGATTCCAAACTGGTTCTTTGGCTGTCCCCATAGGAGAACCATTTTTGGTTCCAGGTAGAACCCTATCTGGAACGGAACCCAAAGAAGTTCTACTTGAAACCAAAAAGGGTTCTTCAAAGGGTTCTCCTATGGGGACAGCTGAATAACCCTTATTGGTTCGAGATAGCACCTTTTTTTCTGAGTGTATAGTTTCCTTACATCCCCTCAGACAGATTCACCAAAGCTGTAATGTGATCACACCCTGCACGAGGTCATGATAACGAACATTCCCAGCCAGCCAGGCACACATTACATTACTATTAATAAATGTGCCTATTTACCAACACACACTACGTCTGCAGAGACGATATATGGTTTCCATTCAGATAGCAATACAGTACAAACACATCTTTTCAGGTCAATATAGCCTCATTCCTACTATAAGGTCATAGGAAATCCTTATTCCTTCTGTTCCTTCTGTAGCTCAGTTGGTAGAGCATGGCGCTTGTAACACCAGGGTAGTGGGTTCGATCCCCGGGACCACCCATACGTAGAATGTATGCACACATGACTGTAAGTCGCTTTGGATAAAAGCGTCTGATAAATGGCATATATTATTATTATTATTATATAATACACAGCATTTATCCGTTTTTGGGAGAGAAGGGAAAGCTCCATTTTTTTGTGCGGCGATAAAATGTACAGATTTGTACAGTCATGTCCCTGTGGTAATGGATTTAGTTTCATCTCTGGGTAACGTTCTGTATTTTATCAGTGATAAAAATGCCAGATAAATTGTTGATGCTTATCCCAAAACATTATTTATGAATCTTATGCTAGTTACAATGTTTAGATACTGGTCTGCCAGGTTCTGGGTAATAATATTCATTTTTCCATCACTACCAAATTCCTCCTCCTCTTCCTCCTCCTGTCTTCTTCTCTTCTAGTCCCTGAGTTTCTCTGTGTGATGTGGTGAGGGCCATGACTCAGTGCATGACTCCCATATTAGGAAGATAGAGTAGATTTTACATCATCACTCTGCGACAGAGCCTTTACTGGAAATCTTTGTTGAGCCTACAGGAGTTTTGTTGTTTATGAATGATAATTTTCCTTCCTGATCATTCGGACCCTTCTGGGTTGTACTCACTCAGCTTCTGGGAAAAGAGGAAGAGAAACACCCTGCATGGTAATGTTGTCGGGGTGGGACGGTATGTTTGTTAGTCTGGAGGTTTGCTCCTCTCTTATTAGAACGCCACAGGCAGGTAGAAAGTCTGGTTTAAAAAAAAAATAATAATTATTATTTCACCTTTATTTAACCAGGTAGGCTAGTTGAGAACAAGTTCGACCTGGCCAAGATAAAGCATAGCAGTGTGAACAGACAACACAGAGTTACACATGGAGTAAACAATTAACAAGTCAATAACACAGTAGAAAAAAAGGGGAGTCTATATACAATGTGTGCAAAAGGCATGAGGAGGTAGGCGAATAATTACAATTTTGCAGATTAACACTGGAGTGATAAATGATCAGATGGTCATGTACAGGTAGAGATATTGGTGTGCAAAAGAGCAGAAAAGTAAATAAATAAAAACAGTGTGGGGATGAGGTAGGTGAAAATGGGTGGGCTATTTACCAATAGACTATGTACAGCTGCAGCGATCGGTTAGCTGCTCAGATAGCTGATGTTTGAAGTTGGTGAGGGAGATAAAAGTCTCCAACTTCAGCGATTTTTGCAATTCGTTCCAGTCACAGGCAGCAGAGTACTGGAACGAAAGGCGGCCGAATGAGGTGTTGGCTTTAGGGATGATCAGTGAGATACACCTGCTGGAGCGCGTGCTACGGATGGGTGTTGCCATCGTGACCAGTGAACTGAGATAAGGCGGAGCTTTACCTAGCATGGACTTGTAGATGACCTGGAGCCAGTGGGTCTGGCGACGAATATGTAGCGAGGGCCAGCCGACTAGAGCATATAAGTCGCAGTGGTGGGTGGTATAAGGTGCTTTAGTGACAAAACGGATGGCACTGTGATAAACTGCATCCAGTTTGCTGAGTAGAGTGTTGGAAGCAATTTTGTAGATGACATCGCCGAAGTCGAGGATCGGTAGGATAGTCAGTTTTACTAGGGTAAGCTTGGCGGCGTGATGCTTTGTTGCGGAATAGAAAGCCGACTCTTGATTTGATTTTCGATTGGAGATGTTTGATATGAGTCTGGAAGGAGAGTTTGCAGTCTAGCCAGACACCTAGGTACTTATAGATGTCCACATATTCAAGGTCGGAACCATCCAGGGTGGTGGTGCTAGTCGGGCATGCGGGTGCAGGCAGCGATCGGTTGAAAAGCATGCATTTGGTTTTACTAGCGTTTAAGAGCAGTTGGAGGCAGCTGGAGGCCACGGAAGGTTAAGGAGTTTGAGGTTTGAGAACCCGACCAGGTCACTGTGGCCCTGTTCTGAATGCTGTTCTGAACGCTTGCCAGCTAACTGCCTGCCAATAGGTAGGAGAGGTCATAGAAGGGTCAGAGAATGATCCAGCGGTCACATCATGACACTAAGAACTGCCACACACTGGGAGAGCATGTCCAAACTCTCACCTCGGGTTCCCTCTTAGAGAGCTAGCTCTCCAAGTGGCCTAACAATGTATTACATCACACAGCTACTCTTGACCTTAAATAGGCTTTGATAACATAATACTGCAGCAGCAGTGGAATAGCCTTTTGTTAAAAGTACCTTTGAAGAGGCTTGTAAGTACATGCGTTTATGCTGCACTTGCTACTTCTGTTGTACACGTTATAGTGTTTACTTAGATTACAATAAGTAGCAGTGGTAAGGACTATGAAACTACCGGTACTTACATACAGGTACCTGGTACAAGATGATGACACCAGTTGTTGCCAACAGTATGTGAGGTAAAACGTTGCCAATGAACGTTGCCACTGACCCAACTCCAGCCATTTTAATAATGGGAATTGATGGGAAATGATGTAAATATATCACTAGCCACTTTAAACAATGCTACCTTATATAATGTTACTTACCCTACATTATTCATCTCATATGCATATGTATATACTGTACTCTACAACATCGACTGCATCCTTATGTAACACATGTATCACTAGCCACTTTAACTATGCCACTTTGTTTACTTTGTCTACACACTCATCTCATATGTATATACTGTACTCGATACCATCTACTGTATGCTGCTCTGTACCATCACTCATTCATATATCCTTATGTACATGTTCCTTATCCCCTTACACTGTGTATAAGACAGTAGTTTTGGAATTGTTAGTTAGATTACTTGTTGGTTATCACGGCATTGTCGGAACTAGAAGCACAAGCATTCCGCTACACTCGCATTAACATCTGCTAACCATGTGTATGTGACAAATAACATTTGATTTGATTTGATTTGATTTATACAGTAATGGGAGTCTTTCAAAAATATGTTTTGACTAGATTTCACCTGACTACTGCCAGAAACAGAGGCTGATATTCATCAGAAACTCCAAATGAGAAATAGTGGGGAATTCTACATTCTAAATAAGGGATTTCTAAATTATGAATTCTAACTCTGTACTACCCACCATTGCGACCTGTACGCTCACGTTGGCTGGCCCTCGCTTCATACTTGTCACCAAACCCACTGGCTCCATGTCATCTACAAGACCCTGCTAGGTAAAGTCCCCCCTTATATCAGCTCGCTGGTCACCATAGCATCTCCCACCTGTAGCACACGCTCCAGCAGGTATATCTCTCTAGTCACCCCCAAAACCAATTCTTTCTTTGGCCGCCTCTCCTTCCAGTTCTCTGCTGCCAATGACTGGAACGAACTACAAAAATCTCTGAAACTGGAAACACTTATGTCCCTCACTAGCTTTAAGCACCAACTGTCAGAGCAGCTCACAGATTACTGCACCTGTACATAGCCCACCTATAATTTAGCCCAAACAACTACCTCTTTCCCAACTGTATTTAATTAATTAATTTATTTTGCTCCTTTGCACCCCATTATTTTTATTTCTACTTTGCACATTCTTCCATTGCAAAACTACCATTCCAGTGTTTTACTTGCTATATTGTATTTACTTTGCCACCATGGCCTTTTTTACCTTTACCTCCCTTCTCACCTCATTTGATCACATCGTATATAGACTTGTTTATACTGTATTATTGACTGTATGTTTGTTTTACTCCATGTGTAACTCTGTGTCGTTGTATCTGTCGAACTGCTTTGCTTTATCTTGGCCAGGTCGCAATTGTAAATGAGAACTTGTTCTCAACTTGTCTACCTGGTTAAATAAAGGTAAAATAAAATAAATATTAAAAAAAAAAAAAAAACACTCTACACCTAGTGTACAAAACATTAGGAACACCTGCTCTTTCCATGACATAGACTGACCAGGTGGATCCAGGTGAAATCTATGATCCATTATTGATGTCAACTATTAAATCCACTTTAATCAGTGTAGATGAAGGGGAGGAGAGAAATTAAAGAAGGATTGTTAAGCCTTGAGACAATTGAGATATGGATTGTGTGTGTATCATTCAGAGGGTGAATGGACAAGACAAAAGATTTAAGTGCCTTTGAACAGGGTATGGTAGTAGGTGCCAGGCGCACTGGTTTGTGTCAAGAACTGCAACGCTGCTGGGTTTTTCATGCTCAACAGTTTCAGCCAGCCAACTTGACACAACTATGGGAAGCATTGGAGTCAACATGGGCCAGCATCCCTGTGGAATGCTTTCGACACCTTGTAGAGTCAATGCCTCGACAAATTGAGGCTGTTCTGAGTACAAAAGGGGGTGAAACTCAATATTAGAAAGGTGTTCCTAATGGTTTGTCCACTCACTGTCTACCAGGAGCAATCTAGCTCCGTCATTCTAATGTGAGCTGTAGTGTAGTTGTAGTTTCTCCACATCTCTCTAGGTTCTATGGAGACTACAATGCACATAGACCAATCCCCTGCTATTTCTAAAAAAGAGTGATTCAAAATGCATGTGAACAATCACTTATAGTCCATTAGCTATTCATTAGCCTCTGGAGATCCATCAATTCACACTGAGTAAAGACACATTATTCAAGAAAGCCATTTGATGACACTCAAAATAAAGGATTAATGCTGAAATGAATAATTCAGTGAGGACATGCAAGATGAATAGAATATGAGGGGGGAGGCTTTGTCTCCTCACACACAGTGGAAATACGAGATATTTCTGGGTTCCGTCCACATCTCAGCATCAACATTGAGCATTTGAGAAAGGCAAAGAGAAAGGGTATTGAAATAGTTTGTTAATTAATGGTTGTGAGTGATAGAGGTTGGCAGTAGTATGACTGAGGCACAATAACCTACATATTATTGGCTCAATAAGAATAGAGAGGAGATGAATCATTGTGTTTTCAGTGAGAAAGCACATCACACACACTGATTCATATTGTACTGTAGGCCTACTGTACTCTCTCTCTCTCTCTCTCTCTCTCTCTCTCTCTCTCTCTCTCTCTCTCTCTCTCTCTCTCTCTCTCTCTTCTCTCTCTCTCTCTCTCTCTCTCTCTCTCTCATCACCCACTCGCTCAGTGTGTTAGTCTCTGAGGGGTAATAGAACTCTTCTTTCCTCCTACTGCTGCTGTTATCCCACTAAACCTTCTGGCTGGCTGCTGTTAACACACTGACCTTCTGGCTGGCTGATGTTAACACACTGACCTTCTGGCTGGCTGCTGTTAACACACTGACCTTCTGGCTGGCTGATGTTAACACACTGACCCTCTGGCTGGCTGATGTTAAAACACTGACCCTCTGGCTGGCTGCTGTTAACCCACTGACCCTCTGGCTGGCTGCTGTTAACACACTGACCTTCTGGCTGGCTGCTGTTAACACACTGACCTTCTGGCTGGCTGCTGTTAACACACTGACCCTCTGGCTGGCTGCTGTTAACACACTGACCCTCTGGCTGGCTGCTGTTAACACACTGACCCTCTGGCTGGCTGCTGTTAACACACTGACCCTCTGGCTGGCTCCTGTTAACACACTGACCCTCTGGCTGGCTCCTGTTAACACACTGACCCTCTGGCTGGCTCCTGTTAACACACTGACCCTCTGGCTGGCTGATGTTAACACACTGACCCTCTGGCTGGCTGATGTTAACACACTGACCTTCTGGCTGGCTGCTGTTAACACACTGACCTTCTGGCTGGCTGCTGTTAACACACTGACCTTCTGGCTGGCTGATGTTAACACACTGACCTTCTGGCTGGCTGCTGTTAACACACTGACCCTCTGGCTGGCTGCTGTTAACACACTGACCTTCTGGCTGGCTGATGTTAACACACTGACCCTCTGGCTGGCTGATGTTAAAACACTGACCCTCTGGCTGGCTGCTGTTAACCCACTGACCCTCTGGCTGGCTGCTGTTAACACACTGACCTTCTGGCTGGCTGCTGTTAACACACTGACCTTCTGGCTGGCTGCTGTTAACACACTGACCCTCTGGCTGGCTGCTGTTAACACACTGACCCTCTGGCTGGCTGCTGTTAACACACTGACCCTCTGGCTGGCTGCTGTTAACACACTGACCCTCTGGCTGGCTCCTGTTAACACACTGACACTCTGGCTGGCTCCTGTTAACACACTGACCCTCTGGCTGGCTCCTGTTAACACACTGACCCTCTGGCTGGCTCCTGTTAACACACTGACCCTCTGGCTGGCTCCTGTTAACACACTGACCCTCTGGCTGGCTGCTGTTAACACACTGACCCTCTGGCTGGCTGCTGTTAAAACACTGACCCTCTGGCTGGCTCCTGTTAACACACTGACCCTCTGGCTGGCTGCTGTTAACACACTGACCCTCTGGCTGGCTGCTGTTAACACACTGACCCTCTGGCTGGCTCCTGTTAACACACTGACCCTCTGGCTGGCTGCTGTTAACACACTGACCCTCTGGCTGGCTGCTGTTAACACACTGACCCTCTGGCTGGCTGCTGTTAACACACTGACCCTCTGGCTGGCTGCTGTTAACACACTGACCCTCTGGCTGGCTGATGTTGAAACACTGACCCTCTGGCTGGCTGATGTTGAAACACTGACCCTCTGGCTGGCTGCCGTTAACACACTGACCCTCTGGCTGGCTGCTGTTAACACACTGACCCTCTGGCTGGCTGATGTTGAAACACTGACCCTCTGGCTGGCTGCTGTTAACACACTGACCCTCTGGCTGGCTGCTGTTAACACACTGACCCTCTGGCTGGCTGCTGTTAACACACTGACCCTCTGGCTGGCTGATGTTAAAACACTGACCCTCTGGCTGGCTGCTGTTAACACACTGACCCTCTGGCTGGCTGCTGTTAACACACTGACCCTCTGGCTGGCTGCTGTTAACACACTGACTGTTGCCTCACTGTTATACCTAGTCCTGATGTTTGGATGCATGGTGTTGGTAACACTAAGGTTTCTGATTTGATTCCCTATGAGGCATATATGTGTCATAATGATTAGTATAAATGGCTGTGTAAAACCATATTTTCCAGGTGCAAGGAATACTTTTCATCATTACTTGCACTGTGATTTATATGGAAAAATAAATCACATTAAAAGAAGAGTAGACTATGCATCTCAGCCTGGCTTTCTCCAATAAATCTCTTGTTTCATCTACTACTTCACATGCACATGCACGCACACACACACACACACACACGCACGCACGCACACACACACACACACACACGCACACACACACACACACACACACACACACACACACACACACACACACACACACACACACACACACACACACACACACACACACACACACACACACACACACACACACACACACACACACACACACACACACATTACATTTACATTACATTTAAGTCATTTAGCAGACGCTCTTATCCAGAGCGACTTACAAATTGGACACACACACACACACACACACACACACACACACACACACACACACACACACACACACACACACACACACACACACACACACACACACACACACACACACACACACACACACACACACACACACACACACACACACACACACACACACACACTGACTCTCTGACGTTGACTATCTCAGGTAACTATCTGAGGTTAATTATCTGAGGTTAACTATCTCAGGTTAACTATCTCAGGTTAACTATCTAACGTTAGCTATCTGAGGTTAGCTATCTGAGGTTCACTATCTGAGGTTCACTATCTGAGGTTCACTATCTGAGGTTCGCTATCTGAGGTTAACTATCTGAGGTTAACTATCTGAGGTTCGCTATCTGAGGTTCGCTATCTGAGGTTAACTATCTGAGGTTAACTATCTGAGGTTCGCTATCTGAGGTTTGCTATCTGAGGTTAACTATCTGAGGTTAACTATCTGAGGTTCACTATCTGAGGTTAACTATCTGAGGTTCACTATCTGAGGTTCACTATCTGAGGTTAACTATCTGAGGTTCACTATCTGAGGTTCGCTATCTGAGGTTCGCTATCTGAGGTTCGCTATCTGAGGTTCACTATCTGAGGTTAACTATCTGAGGTTCGCTATCTGAGGTTCGCTATCTGAGTTTCGCTATCTGAGGTTCGCTATATGAGTTTCGCTATCTGAGGTTCGCTATATGAGTTTCGCTATCTGAGGTTCGCTATATGAGGTTCGCTTTCTGAGGTTCACTATCTGAGGTTAACTATCTGAGGTTCACTATCTGAGGTTAACTATCTGAGGTTCACTATCTGAGGTTCACTATCTGAGATTCACTATCTGAGGTTAACTTAGGGATCAGTGTCCCTTCCACAGGATGGTTGAGCTAAGGTAGGCTGATGTGATTAGCATGAGGTTGTAAGTAACAAGACATTTGCCCAGGGCATAAACATATCTTATATTGGCAGAAAGCTTACATTCTTGTTAATCTAACTGCACTGTCCAATTTACAGTAGCTGTTACAGTGAAATAATATCATGCTATTTTTTGAGGAGAGTGCACAATTTTGAACATGAAAAGTTATTAAATTAACAAATTAAGCACATTTGGGCTGTCTTGATATACAATTATGAACAGAAATGCATTGGATCATTGGATCAGTCTAAAACTGTGCACATACACAGATGTCATCTAGTGACCAAAATCTAAATTGCACATGGGCTGGAATAATGCATTATGGCCTTTCTCTTGCATTTCAAAGATGATGGTATAAAAAATACAAAAGAAGAGTTGTTTTTTTCTTTGTTTTATCTATTACCAGATCTATTGTGTTATATTCTCCTACATTTCTTTCACATTTACATAAACTCCAAAATGAGAAAAAAAGGGGCTAATCCTTAAGAGTAAAACTATCTGAGGTTCACTATCTGAGGTTCACTATCTGAGGTTCACTATCTGAGGTTCACTATCTCTGGTTAAGTGTGTGTGGAGTAATACGGAGTCTTCCTCATAGAAGAACACCTTCAATATATCACATTACAAATGGCCAAGTGTGTAGTACTCTAGAATATAAACTGTTACAAACGGATGCTGGACATGAAAAATTAAAATGTCTTGCAAAGCTAACGGTGACATTGTGACATTTTAATATGGCCACCCCAGCCTGGGCTCTTCATTCTGTGTTTTAATGCTGAGCTTGTAAAATATGGATCTAATTATGATGATATGAGTGACTGAGGAGCTACGTCTCTCCTCCCTCACAATGGGAGGGAGGGAGAGAGAGTGGGAGGAAGGGATGGACACTGGGGGAGTTGGGGAGGGAACTGGGAAGAAAATGGATGAAGAACGGAGGGAGCAGGATAGAGAAGAGAGTGAGGAAGGGAGGGAGGGGTACTGATGTGCTGGCTGTTATACCTGAATGGCATACAACATACATCCTTTGTCTATAATCCACCTTCCACTCCTCCTCCATCCAGGCAGGTCCCTGGGAAATGATTCTCCCTGGGTACTGCCTGGGACATGACTCTCCCTGGGTACTGCCTGGGACATGACTCTCCCAGGGTACTGTCTGGGACATGACTCTCCCTGGGTACTGCCTGGGAAATGACTCTCCCTGGGTACTGCCTGGGACATGACTCTCCCTGCCAGACCTCAACAGAAGCTGGGGATCATTCAGACCTTAGTCTGGGGCCCGGCAGCATGGCCACATGGGTCTCTGTTATACTGCCTTCCCATAGGGAGAAAGCAAAAGGGAGGGAGAGGGATGGAGAGAGAGAGAGAAAACGAGAGGGAGAGTAAGAGAGAGAGAGGGAAACAGCTAAATAATCTGAGCCTTGCAGTTCTATTAGGCAAGGGAGCATGAGAGAGAGGGTGAGAGAGAGGAGGGGGCGAGAAGAGTGACAGTGATAGAGAGCAATTGTGTGTGTGAGAGAGAGGAGAGAGGGTCGTTACAGCATGCATTCTCAAGGAGAGAAAGGAGGACAGCAATTAC
Organism: Oncorhynchus gorbuscha; assembly: GCF_021184085.1. NCBI lineage: Eukaryota > Metazoa > Chordata > Actinopteri > Salmoniformes > Salmonidae > Oncorhynchus > Oncorhynchus gorbuscha. The sequence continues at coordinate 24,230,497 of NC_060175.1, read as the reverse complement.
TATATCTAACACCAAACGACTTCTTCCTGGCACTGGGTTAGCTAGCCAGCTGCTCCCCCCTCTCTCTCCCTCTCTCCCTCGCTCTCTCTCTCTCTCTCTCTCTCTCTCTCTCTCTCTCTCTCTCTCTCTCTCTCTCTCTCTCTCTCTCTCTCTCTCTCTCTCTCTCTCTCTCTCTCTCTCTCTCTCTCTCTCTCTCTCTCTCTCTCTCTCTCTCTCTCTCTCTCTCTCTCCATCCCTCTCTCTCTATCCCTCTCTCTATATCCCTCTCTCTATATCCCTCTCACTCTGTCTGTCTCATCTGTTATATGATTGATCCGGTGGAGGATGCTGAAGTTCCGTGCGGACCGGAGGGTTAGGTAGGTATGGGGACAGCGGAGTGGCTGAGGCTGGGGGGAAGTGCTCTCTTCTGGGGCTGCTTGGCAACGTGGTGGTGGGAGAGGGAACCAGAAGCTGGAGGTCAGAGAGTACTGCAATGCAGTGCTGCTGTAGAGAAAGCACAAATATCTGGTTTATGGCTTTTATTGGTCAGTTGTGTGAGGCAGGGACTGATACAGTAGATCTGATATGTGTATAGGAATGTGTGTGTTTGTTTGGGCTATGGCTTGATTTTCATGCTAGCGTAAGTAGCCTATCAGGAATGGCTAAACACTGCTAGCATGTGTTCACCCTATAACGTGACTACCTCAGAGGACAGTCAATGGAACTAGTCCATTGTTTTTCTAGTCATGTTGGAGTCCATTTTTTGGTCATATTTAGACACTTTGATGGTACCGTATGCTGTTTAGCCATTTGTTTGTCCATATGTAGAAACAGGCAGTGATGCGGTCTCTCTCTATATAGGTTTGTAGGTTACGCATGAACAGGCATGCTCAGTCTCAGGACGCTCTGAGACCAAATCACACATGCGCGAGTCAGCAGCAGCAGCAGCAGTAGTAGGTTTGTCAAGGGGTTGTTATGGTTAGCTGCACACAGGCAGAAGTTCTCTGGTGTGTGTTCCTTTGACATCAGGAGGTGCATGCCTTCTGTCTGACTGTGCTCTTGGCTGGCTGCCCTTGACCTCTCTACCTATCATTGTGTGTGTGTGTGTGTGTGTGTGTGTGTGTGTGTGTGTGTGTGTGTGTGTGTGTGTGTGTGTGCGTGCGTGCGTGCGTGCGTGCGTGCGTGCGTGCGTGCGTGCGTGCGTGCGCGTGCATGTGCGTGCGTGCATGTGTGTGTGTGTGTGTGTGTGTGCGTGCATGTGCGTGCGTGCATGCGTGTATGCATGTGTGTGTGGAGTATACTATGATTCTCTGGCAGGGTCTGGGCCAGATGCCACTAACATTCTATCATCCAGTAGCGGGCAGAGGCAGAGCCAGATCAAGATCCAGAGACACATGCAGACAGGCTGTGGGGGTGGAAGCGTTCTGCCCTGCTTTACATAGAGCAGTGTTTTTCACACCTGGTTCTGGACATCCACAGGGTGTGCAGGCTTTTGTTCCAACCCAGCACCAAAACATCTGATTCAGCTAGTCAATGAATTCTCAAGAGTGAGTAGCTGGATGTGTTACATGTATTGATGGGCTGGAACAAATCCCTGCACACCCTCTGGTCCCAGGAACAATGCGTAAGTATAGTGTACGGCAAAAGACTACCATATGGAGCCTGTCCTCGTCAAAGAGTCAAGGCCCTGCTCTGGGCCTAGCTAGGTGCAGTCCTGAGGCTTCACTATGGACTATCCTTACAGACTTCCCACGTTCTAATTCTTTGTCTTGGGCCTACAACATGTTTCCTCTTAGGCTGTAAAACTAGTAGGCTGGCTCCCCTAAGGCCTTGGATGAGTAGAGAGAAGCTTTCAGTTTATGGTCCATAGCCTATATGTTTAGGTGAGTAGGGTGTGTTCCTATAAACATCTTATAAACTCCAGGCCTTTCCTCAGGTCCAGTCTAAGCAGCCCATTCATTTGATCTGGCCCTCATGTCTAGTAGCTACGTTCAGCCTTCCTTTCAGACCAGCAGCAGGTGTATTCCGCAGGCAGTTTAGGGGGAACACACTCCTGTATGATTTATAAATCCATTTAAGAGATCCACCTGACATGATGACTCCTTGCTGTCCCCAGTCCACCTGAATGTGCTGCTGCTCCAGTTTCAACTGTTCTGCCCTGTTATTATTCGACCATGCTGGTCATTTATGAACATTTGAACATCTTGGCCATGTTCTGTTATAATCTCCACCCGGCACAGCCAGAAGAGGACTGGCCACCCCACATAGCCTGGTTCCTCTCTAGGTTTCTTCCTAGGTTTTGGCCTTTCTAGGGAGTTTTTCCTAGCCACCGTGCTTCTACACCTGCATTGCTTGCTGTTTGGGGTTTTAGGCTGGGTTTCTGTACATCACTTTGAGATATCAGCTGATGTACGAAGGGCTATATAAATACATTTGATTTGATTTGAAGAGATGAAGGGCTCTATTTTGGTTTGGCCTTAAGCCAGCGTAATTGTCAAACGCACGCTAGTTTGCAATTTTGACCTGTAAAAGCTAGCATACTTCTATTTTCAAACCGTAGCGCCAGGATTGGTAATTTACCTATCTTATATGAGTTTTGCGCCGAAGTTGGAGGGGTGGCAACATCTGAGGTATGTCCTTAAGAACGTGTGCCAAAGTGCTAATTTCATTATGCGCCGATGGGGACAGTTAACTCCAACCGAAAGCTGGTCTAGGCTATTACACTGTTATAACCAGCTCCTGTTATTATTGTGGATGTGTGTAAAACCCCTCCATGTAGACTATATGCCCAGCATGGAATGTGAGGTGAGATCATTAGAATTCAGTTTAGTTTGATTAAAAAATCAAGCCATAGTAGGCTATCCTTACCCGACTAAACTGGAACATGCTTAACACCCCGGCCATCCTACAATCTAACCTTGATGCCCTCAATCTCACACAAATTATCAATGAACCTACCAGGTACCTCCCCAAAGCCTTAAACACGGGCACCCTCATAGATATCATCCTAACCAACTTGCCCTCTAAATACACCTCTGCTGTCTTTAACCGAGATCTCAGCGACCACTGCCTCATTGCCTGCATCCGTAATGGGTCAGCGGTCAAACGACCTCCACTCATCACTGTCAAATGCTCCCTGAAACACTTCAGCGAGCAGGCCTTTCTAATTGACCTGGCCGGGGTATCCTGGAAGGATGTTGATCTTATCCCGTAAGTAGAGGATGCCTGTTTTTTTTAAATGCCTTCCTAACCATCTTAAATAAGCATGCCCCATTCAACAAATTTAGAACCAGGAACAGATATAGCCCTTGGTTCTCCCAGACCTGACTGCCCTTACCCAACACAAAAACATCCTATGGCATTCTGCATTAGAATAGAACAGCCCCCGTGATATGAAGCTGTTCAGGGAAGCTACAAACCATTATACACAGGCAGTTAGAAAAGCCAAGGCTAGCCTTTTCAAGCAGAAATGTGCTTCCTGCAACAAAAACTCAAAAAAGTTCTGGGACATGGAGTCCATGGAGAATAAGAACACCTCCTCCCAGGTGACCACCGCACTGAAGATAGGAAACACTGTCACCACTGATAAATCCACTATAATTGAGAATTTCAATAAGCATTTTTCTACGGCTGGCCATGCTTTCCACCTGGCTACTCCTACCCCGGTCAACAGCACTGCACCCCCCACAGCAACTCGCCCAAGCCTTCCCCATTTCTCCTTCTCCCAAACCCAGTCAGCTGATGTTCTGAAAGAGCTGCAAAATCTGGACCCCTACAAATCAACCGGGCTAGACAATCTGGACCCTTTCTTTCTAAAATTATCTGCCGAAATTGTTGCCACCCCTATTACTAGCCTTTTCAACCTCTCTTTCGTGTCGTCTGAGATTCCCAAAAATTAGAAAGCAGCTGCGGTCATCCCCCTCTTCAAAGGGGGGGACACTCTTGACCCAAACTGCTACAGACCTATATCTATCCTACCCTGCCTTTAGTAAGGTCTTCGAAAGCCAAGTCAACAAACAGATTACCGACCATTTTGAATCTAACCATACCTTCTCTGCTATGCAATCTGGTTTCAGAGCTGGTCATGGGTGCACCTCAGCCACGCTCAAGGTCCTAAACGATATCTTAACTGCCATCGATAAGAAACGTTACTGTGCAGCCGTATTCATTGATCTGGCCAAGGCGTTCGACTCTGTCAATCACCACATCCTTATCGGCAGACTCGACGGCCTTTGTTTTCAAATGATTGCCTCGCCTGGTTCACCAACTACTTCTCTGATAGAGTTCAGTGTGTCAAATCGGAGGGTCTGCTGTCCAGACCTCTGGCAGTCTCTATGGAGGTGTCACAGGGTTCAATTCTTGGACCGACTCTCTTCTCTGTATACATCAATGAGGTCGCTCTTGCTGCTGGTGAGTCTCTGATCCACCTCTACGCAGACGACACCATTCTGTATACTTCTGGCCCTTCTTTGGACACTGTGTTAACAACCATCCAGGCAAGCTTCAATGCCATACAACTCTCCTTCCGTGGCCTCCACTTGATCTTAAATACAAGTAAAACTAAATGCATGCTCTTCAACCGATTGCTACCTGCACCTGCCCACCTGTCCAACATCACTACTCTGGACGGCTCTGACTTAGAATACGTGGACAACTACAAATACTTAGGTGTCTGGTTAGACTGTAAACTCTCCTTCCAGACCCATATCAAACATCTCCAATCCAAAGTTAAATCTATAATTGGCTTCCTATTTCGCAACAAAGCATCCTTCACTCATGCTGCCAAACATACCCTTGTAAAACTGACCATCCTACCAATCCTCGACTTCGGCGATGTCATTTACAAAATAGCTTCCAATACCCTACTCAACAAATTGGATGTAGTCTATCACAGTGCAATCCGTTTTGTCACCAAAGCAGCATATACTACCCACCATTGCGACCTGTACGCTCTCGTTGGCTGGCCCTCGCTTCATACTCGTCGCCAAACCCACTGGCTCCATGTCGTCTACAAGACCCTGCTAGGTAAAGTCCCCCCTTATCTCAGCTCGCTGGTCACCATAGCATCTCCCACCTGTAGCACACGCTCCAGCAGGTATATCTCTCTAGTCACCCCCAAAACCAATTCTTTCTTTGGCCGCCTCTCCTTCCAGTTCTCTGCTGCCAATGACTGGAACGAACTACAAAAATCTCTGAAACTGGAAACACTTATCTCCCTCACTAGCTTTAAGCACTAACTGACAGAGCAGCTCATAGATTACTGCACCTGTACATAGCCCACCTATAATTTAGCCCAAAGAACTACCTCTTTCCCTACTGTATTTAATTAATTTATTTATTTTGCTCCTTTGCACCCCATTATTTTTATTTCTACTTTGCACATTCTTCCACTGCAAATCTACCATTCCAGTGTTTTACTTGCTATATTGTATTTACTTTGTCACCATGGCCTTTTTTTGCCTTTATCTCCCTTATCATTTGCTCACATCGTATATAGACTTGTTTCTACTGTATTATTGACTGTATGTTTGTTTTACTCCATGTGTAACTCTGTGTCGTTGTATCTGTCTGTCATGTTTTGTCATTTATTATCTTGTCTTGTCCCTGTGCTTCCCATTCTATTCGTTTCCCTCTGCTGGTCTTATTAGGTTCTTTCCCTCTTTCTATCCCTCTCTCTCCCCCTCCCTCTCTCACTCTCTCGCTCTCTCTTCTCTCTATCGTTCCGTTCCTGCTCCCAGCTGTTCCTATTCCCCTAATCAATCATTTAGTCTTCCCACACCTGTTCCCGATCCTTTCCCCTGATTAGAGTCCCTATTTCTTCCTTTGTGTTCCGTTCCTGTCCTGTCGGTTCCTTGTTTAGTATTCACCGTGCTGTGTTTGTGTATCGCCCTGTCGTGTCGTGTTTTCCTCAGATGCTGCGTGGTGAGCAGGTGTCTGAGTCTGTCTGGTTCAAGTGCCTTCCCGAGGCAACCTGCTGTTCACCTGCTGTTCAAGTTCGAGTCTCCAGTTTGTCCTCGTCATATCGAGTGAAAGTTGTGTTTTTTGTTTGTATTTACTTTACTGGATTAAAGACTCTGTTTTCGCCAAGTCGCTTTTGGGTCCTCTTTCACCTCCATGACAGAAGGAACCGACCAAGGAATGGACCCAGCGACTTCAGACGCTCGTTACACTGCCGTCGAGATCCAAGGAGCCATGCTCGGCAGACACGAGCAGGAATTGTCTGCTGCTCGCCATGCCGTGGAGAACCTGGCCGCTCAGGTTTCCGACCTCTCTGGACAGTTCCAGAGTCTACGTCTCGTGCCACCTGTTACTTCCTGGCCTGCCGAGCCTCCAGAACCTAGGGTTAATAACCCACCTTGCTACTCCGGGCAGCCCACTGAGTGCCGCTCCTTTCTCACGCAGTGTGAGATTGTGTTCTCTCTCCAACCCAACACATACTCTAGAGAGAGAGCTCGGGTTGCTTACGTCATTTCACTCCTTACTGGCCGGGCTCGAGAATGGGGCACAGCTATCTGGGAGGCAAGGGCTGATTGCTCTAACAAGTTCCAGAACTTTAAAGAGGAGATGATTCGGGTTTTTGACCGTTCAGTTTTTGGTAGGGAGGCTTCTAGGGCCCTGGCTTCCTTATGCCAAGGTGAACGGTCCATAACGGATTATTCTATTGAGTTTCGCACTCTTGCTGCCTCTAGTGAGTGGAACGAGCCGGCGCTGCTCGCTCGTTTTCTGGAGGGACTCCACGCAGTGGTTAAGGATGAGATTCTCTCCCGGGAGGTTCCTTCAGATGTGGACTCTTTGATTGCTCTCGCCATCCGCATAGAACGACGGGTAGATCTTCGTCACCGGGCTCGTGGAAGAGAGCTCGCATCAACGGTGTTTCCCTGCTCCGCATCGCAACCATCTCCCTCCTCTGGCTCAGAGTCTGAGCCCATGCAGCTGGGAGGGATTCGCATCTCGACTAAGGAGAGGGAACGGAGGATCACCAACCGCCTGTGCCTCTATTGCGGAGTTGCTGGACATTTTGTTAATTCATGTCCAGTAAAAGCCAGAGCTCATCTGTAAGCGGAGGGCTACAGGTGAGCGCAACTACTCAAGTCTCTCCATCAAAATCCTGTACTACTTTGTCGGTCCATCTACGCTGGACCGGTTCGGGTGCTACATGTAGTGCCTTGATAGACTCTGGGGCTGAGGGTTGTTTCATGGACGAAGCATGGGTTCGGAAACATGACATTCCTTTCAGAGAGTTAGAGAAGCCTACGCCCATGTTCGCCTTAGATGGTAGTCATCTTCCCAGTATCAGATTTGAGACACTACCTTTAACCCTCACAGTATCTGGTAACCACAGTGAGACTATTTCTTTTTTGATTTTTCGTTCTCCGTTTACACCTGTTGTTTTGGGTCATCCCTGGCTAGTATGTCATAATCCTTCTATTAATTGGTCTAGTAATTCTATCCTATCCTGGAACGTTTCTTGTCATGTGAAGTGTTTAATGTCTGCCATCCCTCCCGTTTCTTCTGTCCCTACTTCTCAGGAGGAACCTGGCGATTTGACAGGAGTGCCGGAGGAATATCATGATCTGCGCACGGTCTTCAGTCGGTCCCGAGCCAACTCCCTTCCTCCTCACCGGTCGTATGATTGTAGTATTGATCTCCTTCCGGGGACCACTCCTCCTCGGGGTAGACTATACTCTCTGTCGGCTCCCGAACGTAAGGCTCTCGAGGATTATTTGTCTGTGTCTCTTGACGCCGGTACCATAGTGCCTTCGTCCTCTCCGGCCGGGGCGGGGTTCTTTTTGTTAAGAAGAAGGACGGTACTCTGCGCCCCTGCGTGGATTATCGAGGCTGAATGACATAACGGTTAAGAATCGTTATCCGCTTCCCCCTTATGTCATCAGCCTTCGAGATTCTGCAGGAGCCAGGTGCTTTACTAAGTTGGACCTTCGTAACGCTTACCATCTCGTGCGCATCAGAGAGGGGGACGAGTGGAAAACGGCGTTAACACTCCGTTAGGGCATTTTGAGTACCGGGTTCTGCCGTTTGGTCTCGCCAATGCGCCAGCTGTTTTTCAGGCATTAGTTAATGATGTTCTGAGAGACATGCTGAACATCTTTGTTTTTGTCTATCTTGACGATATCCTGATTTTTTCTCCGTCACTCGAGATTCATGTTCAGCACGTTCGACGTGTTCTACAGCGCCTTTTAGAGAATTGTCTCTACGTAAAGTCTGAGAAGTGCTCTTTTCATGTCTCCTCCGTTACTTTTCTCGGTTCCGTTATTTCCGCTGAAGGCATTCAGATGGATTCCGCTAAGGTCCAAGCTGTCAGTGATTGGCCCGTTCCAAGGTCACGTGTCGAGTTGCAGCGCTTTTTAGGTTTCGCTAATTTCTATCGGCGTTTCATTCGTAATTTCGGTCAAGTTGCTGCCCCTCTCACAGCTCTTACTTCTGTCAAGACGTGTTTTAAGTGGTCCGGTTCCGCCCAGGAGCTTTGATCTTCTAAAAGAACGTTTTACGTCCGCTCCTATCCTCGTTACTCCTGACGTCACTAGACAATTCATTGTCGAGGTTGACGCTTCAGAGGTAGGCGTGGGAGCCATTCTATCCCAGCGCTTCCAGTCTGACGATAAGGTTCATCCTTGCGCTTATTTTTCTCATCGCCTGTCGCCATCTGAGCGCAACTATGATGTGGGTAACCGTGAACTGCTCGCCATCCGCTTAGCCCTAGGCGAATGGCGACAGTGGTTGGAGGGGGCGACCGTTCCCTTTGTCGTTTGGACAGACCATAAGAACCTTGAGTACATCCGTTCTGCCAAACGACTTAATGCCCGTCAAGCTCGTTGGGCGTTGTTTTTCGCTCGTTTGAGTTTGTGATTTCTTACCGTCCGGGTAGCAAGAACACCAAGCCTGATGCCTTATCCCGTCTGTTTAGTTCTTCTGTGGCTTCTACTGATCCCGAGGGGATTCTTCCTTATGGGCGTGTTGTCGGGTTAACAGTCTGGGGAATTGAAAGACAGGTTAAGCAAGCACTCACGCACACTGCGTCGCCGCGCGCTTGTCCTAGTAACCTCCTTTTCGTTCCTGTTTCCACTCGTCTGGCTGTTCTTCAGTGGGCTCACTCTGCCAAGTTAGCTGGTCATCCCGGTGTTCGAGGCACTCTTGCGTCTATTCGCCAGCGCTTTTGGTGGCCGACTCAGGAGCGTGACACGCGCCGTTTCGTGGCTGCTTGTTCGGACTGCGCGCAGACTAAGTCGGGTAACTCTCCTCCTGCCGGTCGTCTCAGACCGCTCCCCATTCCTTCTCGACCATGGTCTCACATCGCCCTAGACTTCATTACCGGTCTGCCTTTGTCTGCGGGGAAGACTGTGATTCTTACGGTTGTCGATAGGTTCTCTAAGGCGGCACATTTCATTCCCCTCGCTAAACTTCCTTCCGCTAAGGAGACGGCACAAATCATTATCGAGAATGTATTCAGAATTCATGGCCTCCGTTAGACGCCGTTTCAGACAGAGGTCCGCAATTCACGTCACAGTTTTGGAGGGAGTTCTGTCGTTTGATTGGTGCGTCCGTCAGTCTCTCTTCCGGGTTTCATCCCCAGTCTAACGGTCAAGCAGAGAGGGCCAATCAGACGATTGGTCGCATACTACGCAGCCTTTCTTTCAGAAACCCTGCGTCTTGGGCAGAACAGCTCCCCTGGGCAGAATACGCTCACAATTCGCTTCCTTCGTCTGCTACCGGGTTATCTCCGTTTCAGAGTAGTCTGGGTTACCAGCCTCCTCTGTTCTCATCCCAGCTTGCCGAGTCCAGCGTTCCCTCCGCTCAGCGTTTGTCCAACGTTGTGAGCGCACCTGGAGGAGGGTGAGGTCTGCACTTTGCCGTTACAGGGCACAGACTGTGAGAGCCGCCAATAAACGCAGGATTAAGAGTCCAAGGTATTGTTGCGGCCAGAGAGTGTGGCTTTCCACTCGCAACCTTCCTCTTACGACAGCAGTTGACTCCGCGGTTCATTGGTCCGTTCCGTGTCTCCCAGGTCGTCAATCCTGTCGCTGTGCGACTGCTTCTTCCGCGACATCTTCGTCGCGTCCATCCTGTCTTCCATGTCTCCTGTGTCAAGCCCTTTCTTCGCACCCCCGTTCGTCTTCCCTCCCCCCTCCCGTCCTTGTCGAGAGCGCACCTATTTACAAGGTACATAAGATCATGGACATGCGTTCTCGGGACGGGGTCACCAATACTTAGTGGATTGGGAGGGTTACGGTCCTGAGGAGAGGAGTTGGGTTCCGTCTCGGGACGTGCTGGACCGTTCACTCATTGATGATTTCCTCCGTTGCCGCCAGGATTCCTCCTCGAGTGCGCCAGGAGGCGCTCGGTGAGTGGGGGTACTGTCATGTTTTGTCATTTATTATCTTGTCTTGTCCCTGTGCTTCCCATTCTATTCGTTTCCCTCTGCTGGTCTTATTAGGTTCTTTCCCTCTTTCTATCCCTCTCTCTCCCCTCCCTCTCTCACTCTCTCGCTCTCTCTTCTCTCTATCGTTCCGTTCCTGCTCCCAGCTGTTCCTATTCCCTAATCAATCATTTAGTCTTCCCACACCTGTTCCCGATCCTTTCCCTGATTAGAGTCCCTATTTCTTCCTTTGTGTTCCGTTCCTGTCCTGTCGGTTCCTTGTTTAGTATTCACCGTGCTGTGTTTGTGTATCGCCCTGTCGTGTCGTGTTTTCCTCAGATGCTGCGTGGTGAGCAGGTGTCTGAGTCTGTCTGGTTCAAGTGCCTTCCCGAGGCAACCTGCTGTTCACCTGCTGTTCAAGTTCGAGTCTCCAGTTTGTCCTCGTCATATCGAGTGAAAGTTGTGTTTTTTTGTTTGTATTTACTTTACTGGATTAAAGACTCTGTTTTCGCCAAGTCGCTTTTGGGTCCTCT